>NC_138769.1:629972894-630260394 GCF_965119305.1 Pelophylax lessonae | reverse complement strand
ACAAATATTTTTTTAATGGCTTAATAACATTAAGCACACTGTTTTAATTGTTCAATGCAAATTTAACTCTACAAACCATGGCTTGTAGAAAATATTACAAGAAAAAATGTTTTATTTCACAGTGCTACAGGAAGGCACTTGTATTCCCTATAGTGAATACTGGACAGGTCACAGCTACATATAATGAACAGAAAATAGGAGCACTGCCAGCACCCAGCACCCTGGATTACACTGTTCCTATTATGAATGCCACAAGTGAAACCATTTGAAAGTAATCAGTATTGCCAGCCATGTGCTACCCTGAAGACTACAGTCATTTTCAGCAGTTCCAACAATGCTGCTACTGTAGTTGTATGCACAGTTACCTATTCTGTTAAGCAGACTTCCATGGAATGCATTTGAGTTTTACTCTATTTATGGCCATAAAACAGTATGCAACAAGCTAGTCTTCGCCTTCTAAAATCCTTAAACTGATCAAAAATCCTGCTAAATATATCAAATATTATTTATGTAAACAGTGTGCAATTATACTCCAGTGATGCATCTGGATCAAGCATCATCTGTGATTTATTAACAAAAATTGCACCAACAATTTTTCCATCCATTTACATAATGTATATTTACATCAGTCCCTGCTCTTACAGAGCTTACAATCTAAGGCCCACTCCCTATTTTATATGCATAGGGCCAATTAGGAAAGGAGCCAATTAACCTACCACCCTGTCTTTAGAGTGTGGGAAGAACCCAAAGCAGCCCATGCAATAAACAGAGAACACACATGGAGATAGTGTCCTGACCAGGATTTGAACCAGGGACTACAGCATTGTATGGCAGAAGGACCTACAACTAAGCTACTGTGCATCACAGCCATGTCAGAGTGAGGATTGCAGCAGGTGCCATTGGTGCAACAATGTAATGTGCAGATGACCCAGTGCCAGTTATTCTCAGGGAGGCATCCCAATTTACAAAATAATAGATTGGGATCCCTGTATTGCATTTTCTTATTTATTTTTTTTCAAGGGTTGGTCTTTGGAGCACTGGATCCTTATGCAGAAGAGGTGAGTATGTAAATCATGTGTTAAATTTTCATTGGGAAGGGTTATGGTTGCAAAGAGTGTTAGTATTAGGTGTGAGGTTACAGGAAGGGTTAGTGTTTAAATGAAATATACAGGAACGTCTAGTGTGAGGGTTAGTGTTAGGGCTAGGATAACAAGAAGGGTTAGTGTGGGAGCTGGGTATACAGGGAGAAATAGTGCAAGGGTTAGGGTTATGTTTGGAGGTTTAAGGGAGGGTTGGTGTTAGGAATAAGGTTATAAGAAGGGTCAGTGTTAGGGTGGGGATAGCAGGGAGGTTTAGTGTTAGGGTAATAGGAAGTGTTAGTGTCATGTTTGGAGGTTACAGTGAGGGTTGGTGTTAGAGATGAGGCTATAAGGAGGGTTAGTGTTGGGGTTGGGATAGCAGGGAAAATTAGTGTTAGGGTAGTAGGAATAGTTAGTGTTTTGTTTGGAGGTTACAGGGAGGGTTGGCGTTAGGGATGCAGTTATAAGTAAGGTTAGTGTTAGGGTTGGGATAGCAGGGAGGGTTAGTGTTAGGGTAATAGGAAGGGTTAGTGTTATGTTTGGAGGTTACAGGGAGGGTTTGTGTTAGGGTTAGGATACCAGCAAGGTTTAGTGTTGGGGTTGGGATAGCAGGGAAAATTAATGTTAGGGTATTTGGAAGGATTAGTGTCATGTTTGGAGGTTACAGGGAGGGTTAGTGTTAGGGATGAGGTTATAAGGAGGGTTGGTGTTAAGGTTAGGATACCTGGATGGGTTAGTATTAGGGTAATAGGAAGGGTTAGTGTTATGTTTCGAGATTACAGGGAGGGTTAGTGTTAGGGATGAGGATATAAGGAGAGTTAGTGTTAGGGTTGGGATAGCAGGGAGAGTTTGTGTTGGGGTTATAGGAAGTGTTAGTGTTATGTTTGGAGATTAGAGGGAGGGTTGGTGTTAGGGATGAGGATATAAGGAGAGTTAGTGTTAGGGTTGGGATAGCAGGGAGAGTTTGTGTTAGGGTTATAGGAAGTGTTAGTGCTATGTTTGGAGGTTACAGGGAGGGTTAATGTTAGGGTTAGAATACCAGGGAGGGTTAGTGTTAGGGTAACAGAAAGGGTCAGTGTTTAGGCTAAGAGTAGTTAATGTGAAAATTATTATTAGTGTTACAGGGAGGGTTAGTATTAGGGTAATGGGGGGGGGGGGCTATTATTAAAGTTAAAGAAGGGTCAGTGTGAGGATTAATGTTAGGGTTACAGGGAGGGTTATTGATAGAGTTTGGTTATAGAAATGGTTAGCATGAGGATTGGTGTCAGGGTTATAGAGAGTTTTAGTAGTTACAGGGAGGGAAAAGCTGGCCATATGCTTCTCCATTTTTTTATTCAGCCTGCCAGTCCATATGCAGATGTAACCTTACAGCTATGCTCTCGAAGAACAAAAGTTACATAATACCCCATTTACATTTTTATTTATGCACACTTATCACATTAACCTATCAGGAATACTTACCTGTCTGGAACAATAGAATATTTACTTGCAATGATATTAAACATTTGCCTTGTTATTATGGTGAATTCTCCAATAGATATCTGGAAATCTGGTTGTTATTATTTTGAGTTTTATGTTTCCTGTTTATGTTTGCCTAACAAGGGTGATTTATTTCAGATGCAGCCGACTAGATGCCACTTATGTTTAGAATGCACTTTACATTTTGATGAAATATTGGAAAATACTTTATAACTGGGTAATATAGCTCTCATTAGCACTTATCCTATAGAAAAACATTGCATTCCAGACAGTTTTCAACATGTAAAATATGCAGTCTATATTTCATTTTTTTATACAATGTGCATGTGCAATGTATATTTATTAATTGCAATTGCTGAACAAAATAAATAAAAAAAAATGCTTAAAGTAGTGTTTCTGGGTTGAATGGATAAAGAGTAAGCAAGGAATTACCTTTCCTGTAGAAAATTCTGCCACTGTTTATAAATTAGTAATTCTTTTAGTACTACAATTTTAAATGTACAGTTAGTGGAACACATGTAGAATGTAAAGTCAGTGGCAGACATGAGATCTTAGTCAAAAAATTTAGCTCATGAACATTCCTTTTTTTTAGGAGTCCTGGTATAATCATTTTTATATTTTAGATGTCACAGGGGTCACACAGGCATATAAATGATTCACAGTTCTACTCCAATCAGTAAGATTCTCCAAATTTTCATGACACGTTGTTACCCTGTCAAATGCTGTCTTAATGATGTTTAATGTTAATAAATATAAAGTTATGCAATTGGGGACTAAGAATATGCATGCATCATACATACCAGGGGGAATACAACTGGGGGAATCCATAGGGGAGAAGGATCTGGGTGTTCTGGTGGATCATGAGCTTAATAATAGCATACAATGCCAAGCTGCGGTTTCCAAAGCAAGCAAAATCTAATTTTACCCCCTGTACAAATCATTAGTAGGACCTCATCTGGAATATGCTGTTCAGTTTTGGGCACCAGTTCAGGGCAACCAAACTGATAAGAGGCATGGAGGAGCTGAACCAAATTTATTGTGTCTTGAGAAGAGGAGATTAAGGCAGATATGATCAACATGTATACTATATTACCAAAAGTATTGGAACGTCTGCCTTTACACACACATGAACTTTAATGGAATCCTGACCTTAACCTGATAGAACCCCTTTGGGATGAATTAGAGTGGGGACTGCGAGCCAGACCTTCTTGTCTACATCAGTGCCTGACCTCACAAATGCGCTTCCGGGAGAATGGTCAAACATTCCCATAAACACACTCCTAAACCTTGTGGACACCCTTCCCAGAAGAGTTGAAGCTGGTATAGCTGCAAAGGGTGGCCAACCCAATACTGAACCCTACGGACTAAGAATGGAATGCCATTAAATTTCATGTGGGTGTAAAGGCAGGTGTCCCAATACTTTTGGTAATATAGGATATAAATACATAAGTGGCCCACATAGTGAACTTGGGGGGAGGGGGTGATATAAGTGGTGAGTTAGGGGGATTTGTGTTGGGAGGGGGAAGAATATTTGTGCTAGGAGGGGGGATTAGGGGGGACTTTGTCCTGGGAGGGGAAGATTTGAATTGGGGGAGAGAAGATGTGTGCTAGGAGGGGAAATTTTGGGGAAGGGGGGTGCTAAGAGTGGTGAGTTAGGGGGATTTGTGTTGGGGAGAGAATATTTGTGCTAGGAGGGGGGATTAGGGGGGACTTTGTGCTAGGACGGTGACGTTTGAAGTGGGGGAGAAGATGTGTGCTAGGAGGAGAAATTTTGCAGAAGGGGGTGCTGAGAGTGGTGATTTAGAGGGATTTGTGTTGGGAGGGGGAAGAATATTTATGCTAGGAGGGGGGATTTGGGGGGAATTTGTGCTAAGAGGGCGAGAAGATGTGTGCTAGTAGGAGAAATTTTGGGGAAGGGGGTGCTAAGAGTGGTGATTTAGGGGGATTTTTGTTGGGAGGGGGAAGAATATTTGTGCTAGAAGGGGGGATTAGGGAGGACCTTTGACGGGAGGGGGAGATTTGAAGTGGGGGGGGAGAAGATGTGTGCTAGGAGGGGAAATTTTAAGGGTAGAGGACTTGTGCTACAAGGGGTAAATCGTTTTTTTTGGGGGGGGGCGGGGTGATTTGGGAGATGGGGGGCAAAGATTTGTGCTGGAGGGGGAATTCCAGCAGGGGTGGATTTGTACTGGGAGATGGGGGAATTAGTGCTCAGAATTTTTTTGGGGGGGATTTTTACTGACACATAATACTAATACATCTTGGGGGGGGGGGGCAGTTTGGCATGATTACCCTGGGCTCTAGATGATCTTGTCCTGGCACTGATGGAGGTATATGGTGGTATGTGTGGGTTTTTTTTATCTGTGGGTTAAATTGGATGGACTTGTTTTTCAACCAGACTAACTATGTAACTAAGTAATGGGGACTACAAGTAGTCATGTTGACACACATTGCGTGACCATGGTCCATCATTGAACACTGCGCTGGTTCAGAGCAATGATGTGCAGCTAAAATCAACAGAATAATTATGTACAGGTAACACAAAATTTGAGACTAGGGTATGATCTGTAAGATATCCAGCTGGAAAATCTCTGGGTAAAATGAAAAGCCATACCAAAGTGTTCCCAGGATATTCACAAATGGCTTTATATTCAAGTGAGTATCACTTTGGGCTGTCAATTCAGGGTGGACTTTGATCATTTATGCACACTGTTTTCCTGTGAATGTAATGACATTTACCTATTTTGGTATTTACTATAGAAATTAATCAGTTGTATTTACCAAAAATGCATGTCAGCTGTTTCGGTTGGATCTCGACACATAAGAGGCGATATAACCCACTTACTGTTACAGTCTGGAGAACTTCACTAACAGCTTTCTTCACATGATCCCCCATATCTGCCCACAGCCTCATAAGAGGTGTTCTGACTCCCATTGCTAGATATCTTTCATTTATTTTACATTAAGTGCAGCAGATAGAGCGAGTCTCTCTTGCTTTTAATTTTAAAGGCTTTGGTGAATGTCAGAGCCAGAATGCTTATCAGGAAGATCTCACTGGTAGAGATATGCCTACAAAGAGCTGAAACATGGAATTAGCCCTTAATTCATTGATCTTTAAATATTTACTTATTAACCACTTTACAATCGGAGGATTTTGCTGTCTTCCGTCCAGGCCACTTTTTGCGATTCGGCGCTGTGCGACTTCAACTGACAATTGCGCGGTCGTGCGACGCCGTACCCAAACGAAATTTACGTCCTTTTTCTCCCACAAACAGAGCTTTCTTTTGGTGGTATTTGATCACCTGTGCGATTTTTACTTTTTGCGCTATAAACAAAAAAAGAGCGTTTATTTTGAAAAAATAACAATATTTTTCACATTTTTTTATATGAAATTCCCCCCAAAAAAGATGTAAAAACCAATTTTTTTAAAAGTTTTTGGCCAATTTGTTTTATGCTACATATGTTTGGTAAAAAAAATCGCAATAAGCGTATTTTGATTGGTTTGCGCAAAAGTTATTGCGTTTACTAACAAAGGGAAAGATTTCTGTCATTTTTGGTGTTTTTTTTTTAACGCGTAATGGCGGCGATCTGCGATTTTTTTTGCGGGACTGCGACATTGCGGCGGACAGACCGGACCCCTGACTGACATTTTTGACACTTTTGGGGGTACCAGTGACATTACTGCAGTAATCAGTGCTATATATATGCACTGTTACTGTAAAAATGACACTGGCAGGGAAGGGGTTAATTTTATTGGAGAGGGAGGGGTTAATGTATGCCTGGTGCTTACTGACGTGTAGGGGGGGAGGTGACTATGTGATTCATGGACAGATCGGATGTCCAGCTATGCTGAACAGTCCGATCTGTCACTCCCTGTCACTATGGAGATCCGCCCGCTGTGTTTACACACAGCGGGCGGATCTCCAGACTCGATCCCCGACGATCGGGTAAGAGCAGCGGCGATCGCCGCTGCTCCTCCCCTGGCCCGACTCCCGCTGTGAATGAAAACAGCGGGAGCGAGCCTCCGGCGGCGCGCAAGCGCCGCCCAGAAGGGGAGGAGTCCAGTCACGTTAAAACTACGTGACTGGACGGGAACGAGCCACTCTGCCGCAGTAGTATTACCGTGAGCGGTAGTAGAGTGGTTAAAGATGTCCTCCAGCTAAAATTGAAAAGTAAACCAGGGTACTCCCCTGGCAAAGTACCTTGTCCCCATGCTGATGAGGACACGGGCCCCTTCCCCACAACATTGTCCCAGTGGTTGTGGGGGAGGGCATGCAGAAGTTTCTAACCATAAGTGGCCCCTAGATACTGGTCCCCCATGTAAATGAGTAAGGGGTAAAAGTAAATAAACAGGTTTACACAGCTTTTGACAAGTCCTTTACAGTCCTTTAAAAAAAAGCCCCACAATATAAATCCATCATCAATCAATCATGTTGTCCAGCAATGCAGATCTTCATCAATCATGATGAACAATGCCTGCTGAATAGCTGAAAAAAAAATCCTGATCATTGCCGGCAGGATCCACTCCTGTTGTCCCTGCTGCTAACGGTAAACAAAGGGGCAGGGTCTCCCTGGTGACATCATTGACCAAATATTGACATGGCCATATTTAGTCAGTGATGTCTGCACTATCCCTGCCCCTTTGTTTACATTGCCATGGATTCCCAGAAATGAATAGGGCTGGGTGACATCACTGGTTGCTAAGAACATGGAAGATTCTGGCACCCGCTGCTTCCTTCACAACTGTTGACAGTAAGCTGCCAGAAGAAAAAACACTACTATATATGACATGCAGCTACCACCGAACAAGCTATACTGTGGTAGGGTGGCCCTCCTGCGTGAAATCACCTCATGCACAGGCTTCTGCTGTGATTGGAAACAGTGGGAGCCAATCAGTGGGCCAGGCGGATGCGATGTCTGTCAGGACCCAACGATCGTTCACAGAAGAGGCAGAGCTCTGTATGTAAATAAGGCAGACTGCCCTTCAGTCAGAGAGAAAGATGGAGATCTTGTGTTTCTCCTAAGCAAAAACAGGTATCTCTGTCTTCCTCCAGTTAAGCCATCCCCACACAGTTAGAAAGAACTCCCTAGGAGCACATCTAACCCTTTGATCGCCCCTGATGTTAACCCCTTCCCTGTCATTTGTACAGTGAGAGTGCATTTTCTTGCACTGATCACTGTATTAGTGTCATTGGTCCCCAAAAAAGTGTCAGAAATGTCAGTTAAGTGTCCAATTTGTCCGCCACAGTCACAGTCCCGGTTAAAAATCGCTGATTGCCGCCATTACTAGTAAAAATAAATAAATAAATAAATATCCCATAGTTTGTAGACACTATAACTTTTACGCAAACCAATCAATATCCGCTTAATGCAATTTTTTTTAACAAAAATATGTAGCAGAATATATTTTGGCCTAAATTCATGAATAAATTCAATTTTTTTACATTTTTATTGGGTATGTTTCATAGCATAAAGTAAAAAATATTGTTTTTTTTTTCTTTTCAAAATTGTCAGTGTTTTTTTGTTTATAGCATAAAAAAAATAAAAACCGCAGAGGTGATCGCAAAGCCACTACAAGAAAGCTCTATTTGTGGAAAAAATGTACATTAATTGTATTTTGGTACAGCATCGCAGGTCCGTGCAACTGTCAGTTAAAGTAACGCAGTGCCGTATTGCAAAAAAATGGCCTGGTCATGAAGGGGGTAAACCTTTCCGAGGCTTAAGTGGTTAAGGAAATACTGTATTTACCTGTTTCATCCTTTGTTTCATCTCAGCCATTTCCCACAGCCTCTATCAGCCATCTCTGGTCTACATTCACTGATTCCCATGTCAGCTACATATTATTGCTCTTGAATGGCTTCTTAATAGTGACAACTGTGGACCCTGCCTGTGCAATTTGTGTCAGCATGGCCACTTGCAATCCCCATCAAGGGTGCATGTGGCAAGGCAAACAGTTGTCACCTCAAAACAGGAAATGCCTAAACAATGACACTCATGGCCGGTTCACCAGGTATAGTGGTAATTCAATGAAAGACTCAAAACAACTTGTGAAATGACAGTACCATGTTAGGGCTTATATGAGATTTAATTGGTTGCGTTTAGATTGACTTCTGCTTTTGTTTGCTCTGCTATCTAAGTTGATAATCTAAACCAGAGGAGCAAAATACACAGCTTTCTTAATAGTAATAATTAGTAGTAATAGTACCTATTCTTTCCATTATTCTTCTACTGAATCTTAACCACTTACCCACTGGGCACTTAAACCCCCTTCCTAACCAGACCAATTTTCAGCTTTCAGTGCTCTCACATTTTGAATGACAATTACTCAGTCATGCAACACTGTCCCCATATGAAATTTTCGTCCTTTTTTCACACAAACAGAGCTTTCTTTTGGTGGTATTTAATCATAATTGGATTTTTTATTTGTTGCGCTATAAATGAAAAAAGACCGAAAATTTTGTAACAAAATGCAATTTTCTTCGTTTCGGTTTTAAATTTTGCAAATTTAGCCATTTTTCTTCATAAATTTTGGCCAAAATGTATACTGCTACATATCTTTAGTAAAAAATAACCCAAATAAGTATACATTTTTGGTCTTTGTGAAGGTTATAGAGTCTACAAGCTATGGTACCAATCATTGAAAATTTATCACACCTAAAGTACTGACGGTCTATCTAATTTCTTGAGACCCTGAAATGTCAGGACAGTACAAATACCCCCCAAATTACCCCTTTTTGGAAAGTAGACATTCCAAGGTATTTAGTAAGAGTTATGGTGAGTTTTTTGAAGTTGTAATTTTTTCCCACAATTCTTTGCAAAATGAAGATTTAAAATAAAAAAAATATATATTTTTCACAAAATGGTCATATTACGAAGCTATTTCTCACACACTGTACAGGCATACTTGCAACTAGACCCCAAAATACATTCTGCTACTCCTCCTGAGTATGGCAATACCACATGTGTGAGACTTTTCCACAGCCTGACCACATACAGAGGCCCAACATCCAAGGAGCACCGTCAGGCGTTCTAGAAGCAAAAATTACACATATAATTTTCTGACGACTTATCACACTTTTGAAGGTCCTGGAGCACCAGGACAATGGAAACCCCCATAAAATGACCCCATTTTGGAAAGCAAACACCCCAATGTATAATTTTTGAGGCATAATGAGTCTTTTGAACCTGTCATTTTTTTCCAAAAGTTTTTGGAAAATGTGGAAAGAAAACCAAAACGCATTTTTTTTCCCACAAAGTTGTCCATTTATAAGACATTTCTAACACATAGCATGTACATAGCAAAAAATTACAGTCAAGAAATGCCAAAATACATTCTGCTACTCCTCCTGAATATAGCGATACCACATATGTGACACTTTTCCACAGCCTGACCAAATACAGAGGCCCAACATGCAGTGAGCATCGTCATTTCTTGACTTCCCATTACAATTTTGTGAGGCACTGTAGGGCACTGATAAGCATTGTAGTGGCACTGATGTGGCATGGATGTGGCCCGGATGAGCACTGACGTGGCATGGATGTGGCACTGATGAGCACTGACGTGGCATGGATGTGGCACTGATGAGCACTGATGTGGCATGGATGAGCACTGACGTGGCATGGATGTAGCACTGATGAGCACTGACATGGCATGGATGTGGCACTGATGAGCACTGATGTGGCACGGATGAGCACTGACGTGGCACTGATGAGCACTGATGTGGCACTAATGAGCACTGATGTGGCATGGATGAGGCACAAATGAGCACCCTGATGTGGCATGGATGTGGCACAGATGAGCACTGACATGGCACGGATGTGGCATTGATGTGGCACGGATGTGGCATGGATGTGGCGCGGATGAGCACTGATGTGGCATGGATGTGGCATGGATGAGCACTGACGTGGCATTGATGTGGCACGGATGTGGCACTGACATGGCATGGATGTGGCACGGATGAGCAGTGACGTGGCATGGATGTGGCATGGATGAGCACTGACGTGGCATGGATGTGGCACTGATGAGCGCTGACGTGGCATGGCTGTGGCACTGATGAGCCTTGATGTGGCACGGATGAGGCACTGATGAGGCACTGATGAGCACTGACGTAGGATGGATGTGGCACTGATGAGCACTGATGTGGCATGGATTAGCCCTGACGTGGCATTAATGTGGCACGGATGAGCACTAACGTGGCATGGATGAGGCACAGATGAGCACCCTGAAGTGGCATGGATGTGGCACAGATGAGCACTGACATGGCATGGATGTGGCATGGATGTGGCATTGATGTGGCACGGATGTGGCACTGACGTGGCATGGATGTGGCACGGATGAGCACTGACGTGGTATTGATGTGGCACGGATGTGGCACTGACATGGCATAGATGTGGCACGGATGTGGCACTGACGTGGCACGGATGAGCACTTACGTGGCATTGATGTGGCAGGGATGAGCACTGATGTGGCATGGATGAGCACTGACATGGCATGGATGTGGCACGGCTGAGCACTGACGTGGCATTGATGTGGCACGGATGACCACTGACGTGGCACAGATGAGCACTGAAGTGGAATGGGTGTGGCATGGATGAGCACTGACATGGCATGGATGTGGCATGGATGAGCACTGACGTGGCATGGATGTGGCACGGATGAGCACTGACATGGCACGGATGAGCACTGATGTGGGATGGATGAGCATGGATGTGGCATGGATGAGCACTGAGGTGGCAGGGCGGGCACAGATGTGGCAAGGATGTGGCTCAGATGAGGCACGGATGTGGCACGGATGAGGCATGGATGAGCATGGATGTGGCATGGATTGGGCACAGATTAGGCATGGATGGGCCACGGATGAGGCACTGATGGGGCATGGATGAGGCACTGATGGGGCATGGATGAGGCACTGATGGGGCACAGATAAGGCAGAGGAGGCGTGCAGCTGCAGTTTCTCTCCTCGCACGCTGTACCGATTGCTGTGTACAGCGTGCGAGGAGAGAAATGAACCGGACATGCGCCGGTTTGTTGTGAAGTGATTGCTCCGTCATTGGACGGAGCGATCACGTGGTAAAGGACCGCTCTCATTGGCCCTTTACCATGATCCACGATGCGTCGGGTCCCCGGGACCCAGCGAGCAGGGACACTCCCGTGTGCTCACCCCAGGGGGCGCGTTGGAGCTCGATTCTGGGAGGACGTCCCTGTACGCCCTCCCAGAACTAGACGACCGCGCTGTAGCCGTCTTTCGGCTATGGCCCGGTTGGAAAGCGGTTAAACTGATTGTAAACTCTTGATTTTTTTAAATAACAAACATGTCATACTTACCTGTTCTATGCAATGATTTTGCACCAGCCCCGACCCTCCTCTTCTCAGGTCCCCCGCCAGCGCTCTTGGCTCCTCCCTCCTGCTGAGTGTCCACCATAGCAGTCCGCTTGCTATGGGGGCACTCGTGCAGGCTTGCTCCTTAGCCAGGTCTTCTGTTCCATAGACACATACAGCAATGGCTCCCGCTGCTGTATCTGAGCCACTGAGGAGCGAGAGAGCAAAGAGAGCCTCTGCTCTTGTACACAGTGTTGGATCGAGATCGGGCTCAAGTAAGTATAGGGCAGACAGGGGAGCTCCACACAGAAGGTTTTTACCTTAACCACTTGCCGACCGCCGCACGACTATCTACGTCGGCGGTCAGCCCCTCACAGGCAAACTAACGTAGGGCTACGTTGCTTGCTTGTGAGGGTCTAGGGAGCGAGCGCGCGCCCCCGGAGGCGCGCTCCCGCTCCCGCGTGGTTACGGACCCCCCCGCGCGTGTGACCAGCGGACCCGATGTCTGCCGGCCACTCGGCAATCGGCGGGGGAGAGGGAGAATGTCAGGCAGCTTGTGTAAACAAGCTGCCTGTCATTCTCCTCGCTGCAAAGACACTGATCACATGGATCTACTATGTAGATCCGTTGATCAGTGTCCTTACAGCTGAAGCCACAGCCAATCACAGTAGAAAGCACGCCCCTAGGGACACACACAGCCCCTCCCTCCCAAATAAAGTTAACCCCTTCACTACCAGTGTATTTTTACAGTAACAGTGCATATATATAGCACTGATTACTGTAGAAATGTCACTGGTAACCCCAAAAGTGTCAAAAATGTCAGTCAAGGGTCCGATCTGTCCGCCGCAATGTCGCAGTACCGCAAAAAAAATCGCAGATCGCCGCCATTACGCGTTAAAAAAAAAAACAACAAAAATGACAAAAATCTTTCCCTTTGTTAGTAAACGCGATAACTTTTGCGCAAACCAATCAAAATACGCTTTTTGCGATTTTTTTTACCAAACATAGGTAGCATAAAACAAATTGGCCAAAAAGGTTAAAAAATTTTGATTTTTACATTTTTTTGGGGGGAATTTCATATAAAAAAATGTGAAAAATATTGTTATTTTTGCAAAATTGACGCTCTTTTTTTGTTTATAGCGCGTGATCAAAAAATCGCACAGGTGATCAAATACCACCAAAAGAAAGCTCTGTTTGTGGGAAAAAAAGGACACCAAATTCGTTTAGGTACAGCGTCGCACGACCGCGCAATTTTCCGTTAAAGTCACGCAGTGCCGAATCGCAAAATACCCCCTGGTCGGAATGGGGGTAAAATCTTCCGGGGCTTAAGTGGTTAATGGGGGGAATGCATTTAAGTGATTCTAAAGGTTGTAACTGTAACCTAAAAAAGGTTGTAAAAAAACAAAACAAACATTCTGTGTGAACCAATGAGGAGAGAAAGACATTACTGGATCGAGATGGGGCTCAGTAAGTAAAACAGAGGGGGGAGGCTGCACCTAGAATTTTTTTTTTACCGTAAAGCATAGAATGTATTAAGGCTTTCGAGTCTCACGTAGGAAATTGATAGCTTCACTGAACCTACTATCCTAAATGCTCTTTAAGTGTTGACTTCCCTTCCATAACTGCCCCCCCCCCCCCCTCTTGTTTTTTTTCCTATGCCTTCCCTCCTCACCTTCCTTCTACTATATGCTCTTACAGCTACATCTTCTCTCCCTTTTTGTCTACTTTCAAATGTAAACTGTTGCTGGATGCCCACAGACTCCTATACATACGTAGATACTGTATACCATACTTTTTTGCCTATAACTACTATATTCTGAGTCTGTCCGGGAATGATTCCCAAGTATGAGACTCGCCCTGCCTTCTCAGAGACTTGGATATTGGCTTTTATTGTATGTATTTACCATGTTCTACAACAATTAAGGATGTTTTCTTTTTTTTCTTACAATAGATATAACTGGAAACAGTACCTCCACATGTTGTTGGAAAAATTGTTGGTTCATTTACAAAAACATGTACTTGCTTGATGTCTGTGCAGTATTCTTTAAATAAAAAAAATATAAAAGAATGCATTAACGTAAAAAACTTCTGCCTTTAGAACCACTTTAAAGATTCTACTGAATATTTGAAATTTGCTTTTAGATTGTGGGAAATAGAACTAATAACCAACACAGACTGTGAGGTTGATATACTAAAAGGTTGAGAACCATTGCTGAACAAATTGGGTGAAGGCTCACTTAAATGACCCAATTATGTGAAAAAGCAAATGTCTAAATTATTATTTCATCTGCACATGATTGGGAATTCAAATGAATGCAGCTTCAATTTTTTCAGTGAATAATCTCAACTCCTTTAGTAATCACATTTGGATAACCTAAATACAGAATTCTCCACCCGAAAGCTGCTCCTCCCTACTGCCACTCGAATTCCAGGAGTGGATCAAGCCATCCTTAATCAGAGGCTGAATGCCGGAAAAGGAGGCCCCCGCACATTAGAGTAATCACTCATATATCTGCATTTATCGTGTAGGATGTCCACAAGCGTACCAATGGCAGACCTCACCGTAAGACCACCTCCTGTAGTCTGTTTCAGCCAATAGTGCTTAGTGGTAGACTTGTGCTTTGGGTGAAATGCGTTAGAAGGGGCATGCTTGTGGATGGCCTACACAATAAACATGAATGTTAGTGATCCCTCTGGTGTGCAGTGTGCGGTGGCTTCCTTTTTCTTTCGTGATCAGCTGCAGTATCTATGTGATCACTCCACGTGTAAATCTTTGTAGACTGATGCACTTTTCTCTCTTTGTATTAGGATAAAAGTAAATATTTCCCATGAAGGGAGGAACAAATTCTTTAAAAGCTTTAAGAAATGTAACACAGTATATAAGATAATGATAACCGTTTAGGTAGCCTGATGCACATGGGTGTCCAGAGCAGGGCCAGATTAACGTAGGGGCTATTGGAGCTGCAGCTCCAGGCCCCTACCTTTATATAGGCCCCAGGTTGGCCATATTCACTGTTACCGCTCTTCTGTCACTTGTAAACACAGAAGTCTGGCTTCTATGCTCGCTTCCCCAGGCAGCTCCCTCAGAACCTCCCCACACAGCACGAAGGCCAGACAAGGAGGGACAGTTGCCGATGCATGGATGTGTTTATGGGCTTCAGAGACAGCATCCCATGTTGAATTAGGCATGCATGGCTGCACCCTTCCTCCTCTGGGTGCATGCCAAGGCACGGCCCTTAAGGCCCTTCAAAATCCTCAGCACCAAGCCCATGATGCTCTTAATCCGGCCCTGGTCCAGAGATGTACAACAAAGAATTCAGAATTATTTTCCCACCCAGGATCCACAGGTGCTATGTATAGCTGCATATAAAAATCAATGTCTGTAAGCGGGTATATTCCGGTACTCATGTAAACAGGCTCATCCATATGGATGCAGGATGCAGGTCTGCTTTGCAGTGTCACATACACTCACTGGCCACTTTATTAGGTACACCTGTTGATTTGCGGACCATGTCCATCCCCTTATGACTACAGTGTTCCCATCTTCTGATGGCTCCTTCCAGCAGTATAATCCACCATGTCACGAAGCTCAGATCATCTTACCACTGATTTCTTGAACATGACAATGAGGTCACTGTACTCCACAGTCACCAGATCTCAATCCAATAAAGCACCTTTGGGATGTGGTGGAATAGGAGAATTGCATCATGGGTGTGCAGCCGACAAATCTGCAGCAACTGTGTGATGCTATCATGTCAGTATGGACCAAAATCCCTGAGGAATGTTTCCAACACCTTGTTGAATCTATGCCATGAAGAAATAAGGCAATTTTCAAGGCAAAAGGGGGTCCAACCTGGTACTAGAAAGGTGTACCTAAATGAAGTGGCCGGTGAGTGTATATCACAAGGTTGGAATTATCTATTATGTACGTATGTTTAGCAAGGATAATTTTTATACAAGAAACCCACATGACTTGGACGTAGGCAAGCTCAAGGCTCTTTGTGTAGAAATATTTTGGGAATACATATTAAATGGGACATGCAAAGAACATGTAACTGGGGGACCTTCTGAGCTTCCATCTACTAACACATTTGAACTCATTCCACCACTTGTAAGCTAAATGTAAAATAAATGGGGATCTCCATAGGTTAAACAAGGGGTAATAAAAGTACATGAGGAAGGCAGCGCATGAACCACACCGGGATGCAATGGATAAGAAAGTCAGGTGAACATCCAGTATAGAAAGGGTTAACAGTTTATTGGTATTGATAACCGAAAAACAAAGTACATAAAATGCTTACATCCCCCTGGGCTGGAGTGGATACATGTTTCACGCTATGCGCTTTATCAAGTCCCTCACAGGCTTATTTCTATCCCTCCACCCCAAAGGCACCCTAGTAGCGCCAGATTTGTGATTATTGCTTTGACTTCTGGACTGGAATTTTTCCTATGGCTGCCCTGGGTGCGAATCTCTTTACTGAGCCATTAGTTGGCTAACAGCAGAACAACCGCTGGGGAGCCTCACAGGCTTACTTCTATCCCTCCACCCTACAAGCATCCCAGGAGCGCCTGGTTTGTAAATATTGCTTTGACTTCTGAAGGGTAATAAAAGCATATTTTTTTTAACACTTTAGATATCATGAATGAACAAAAACTACAACAGGAGCTTACATTTATAAATGAATGCAGAGCAGGACTAGGCCCTCCCTGTGTAATTAGCAGAGCCCTGCTGTAGGTGTGATGGCTGTTTGCTGTACTCTGCTTATAAGGCCACACAGAGCCACTGACACAGAGCGTGCACTATGTTTTCTGCAGGACTAAGCTGTGATATGGAGATAGGAGAGGCTCCCACCCAACTGGGCCCTGCCTCAGCATAGTTCAGGAGGTAGGTACCTCTGCTGCCCTCTGCTTCCTCCCATTCCTGCGCTTAATAAGTGAGCTATACTTTGCAGCAAGTTCTACAGTCATCTTTATTGATTGCAATTGTTTCCAAGCAACAAAACTTTTAAGGGGAACTTCACCCAAAAGGGGAAGTTCTGCTCTTTCTCCTTCTCCCCACCTCCTCTACCATATTTGTAATATTTTTTTGGGGGGGTGGGTACATAGTTTTGGCAGGTACCGGTTGCCACTTTCACTCGGATCACCCCAGCTGGCGCCAGTGACCCAAACACCGGTGAAGAACTTGGCCCAGATGCGGACGGCACTGGATTCCTGGTTAGGTGAGTGTCTATTTATCAAAAGATAACAGCTACTGTTTTCGAAGCTGCTGACTTTTGAATTTTTGGAACCTGGCTGAAGCTCCTCTTTAAGGAGAATATTTCTGTAGCTGCTACAAATTGCTTTTAATACAAATAATTTGATCCTAACATTAATAATCAAGTAACAAAGTAATCTGTAGCTCAGCTACTGGTTAATTGGCTTTTTGCAATATTTAGACCTAGCTAAATTACCATCTTCAGTAGCTACAGTACGTATATTATCCATACAGAAGTAGACAGCGGGGCTTTCCCGGTGCTAGATATATATATGTAGCACAATTCCCAGCATTCCCAGCATAGGTGCTGGCTGTGGGTCCCCCTGGGTCACCGGGTGCAACAAAAGTACCTTTGAACATGTTTCTCCAAGTGTGAGCACTGAGACAAGAACCAACAAGGTTTATTTAGGAACTTGGATGGTAGAAGGGATGAGTGGGATACTCCAACAATTGAACTATACACATTTAGGCAGGGACTCTAGAAAATGCTGTTTGATGCTGGTTAACGCTGACTGGATGCCTGTTAACGCTGACTTGATGCTGGTTAACGCTGGCCGGATGCCTGTTAATGCTGACTTAACAATGTGACTTTGCCTTTGACTGTCCTGAGGTAGCTGACTGTACACTTTAACTGCACTGCTGAACACTTCAGGGCCCACACTGGTGCCCCCTTTACTCCCCTATCTTCAGGGCTCCAATACTTGGCACCCCCTTTCACTGCCACAATCATGGGTTAGCTGGCTCCTGGATCCCCTTGACCTTCTGGAGTGGTCCCCTCTCTCTTAGGCAGACCCCTGGGCAGATCTCGAGTACTCACGACACTGTTTTTCCTGAAGAATCCTGCCCAGCAGCACCACTCGGTCAGCAACTCTGGATCCTTTCTGCAGCCCAGCTCAACCTCCGGTCCCTAGGCCGACTGCCTGGACCACCTTCACACACTTCAGGAGAGGAACAACCATCACCTCCTCCTGGGACTAATGCTCCCGCCAAAAGACGCTCTGTCACATGCTCCCTCAGGATTTATTCCCAATCCCAGGGTGCATTGCGGCAAACCCCACCCACTGGGACAGTCATAAACCCTGGTGTGCTGTTGGCTAGGTTTCCTCCACCGTCCAACAAGATTCCTCATTAGATACAGTGGAGAGACTCCCCAGACTCAACAGACACACCTGGAAACATGTGACAGCTAGCTAATAGGGATGATCGAACTTTTGAAAAGTTCGGTTCGACCAGAACACCCGAATCTCCCAAAAGTTCGGCCCGGATTTCAGAACCCCATTGAAATCAATGGGACCCGAACTTCGGTAATCAAAAAACACCATTTTGAAGCCCTAAAACCCAATAAATGCCCCTAAAAAGTGCCTGGGGTTCTGGGTCATACCCCAGGGACTATTAATCACACAAAAAAAGTTCTTAAAAATTGTCATTTTTGATAGAGAGCCAATTATTGAAAAAATAAAAAAAAAAATAAAAAAAAAATTAAATTTCTTTGGATTTAGTATCTGGGGGGTCTAAAAAGTGTACCTGTGAAGTTTCAGCTCTGTAGCATGTCCAGAACCATAAAAAAAAAAAGATTGTTTGTATTTTGTCACTTATAGTTAGTGGCTTCTCTCTTTTCACACCTTGCCGGTTTAGTAGCAAGCGTTTTTTTGGGCATACACAAGTTCAGATGTTTTGCCTGCCTCCAACAACCCCCAAAAAATGCCTGCAACAACACACCTGGGCGTTTTTTTTTTGCGCTAGCGTTTTTTTGGGCATTTTTTTGGGTTCAATCTGGGCACATCTGAACTTGTGTATACGGGTATATATACACACATACTTATATGTATATATACACCTAGACATATATGGGTGTGATAGTAGCAGAAATATATGCTTGCGCTAATGAAATAATTAACACCAATATAGTTACGCTCCTATCACACCTATATATGTCTAAGTGTAAAATACATATAAGTATGTGTGTATATATACCACTATACACAAGTTCAGATGTTTTGCCTGCCTCCAAAAATCCCAAAAAAATGCCTGCAACAACACACCTGGGCGTTTTTTTTTTTTTTTTTGGCGCTAGCGTTTTTTGGGCATTTTTTTGGGTTCTTTGGAGGCAGGCAAAACATCTGAACTTGTGTATAGTGGTATATATACACACATACTTATATGTATTTTACACTTAGACATATATAGGTGTGATAGGAGCGTAACTATATTGGTGTTAATTATTTCATTAGCGCAAGTAGTGTTTTCTGCTCCTTTCACACCTATATATGTGCAGGTGTATATATACAGACATGGGTGTGTATATATACCCCCTATACACATGTTCAGATGTCATGCCTGACTCCAAACATGTGCTCAAAAAATCCCTATAGACGCCTGCAGCCAAAAAGCAAGCTGACAGGGGTGAAGCCATATTACTGCAGCGAAAGTGACTTCAGAGAAACTAGCTTTTCTCTATAGCGGTCACCCTGATATGGAAGGGTTTGGTCACCCTGCCATAGCAGTCACTGTCAGTTCACCCTACACTACACTATGGTCACCCTGGCACTTAATTTAGCGGGGGCTATCTTATATACTGGGGGAGCGTATTCACTAATGATTGGCCTATGGACCCCCTAGTCACTCCAATCACATTCCTAGCATTCTCATGCCCCCTCAATTGGCTTTTGCTAATGGTTCTGGTCCAATCATGGGCTTTTAAAGCCCATTTCCTGTCCCATTGCATTTTGGTCGGTTCTGGTTGCCGAATTCCGAACTTTTTGGGCAAAAAGTTCTAAATTCGGCCGAACCTCGAACAGCCAATGTTCGGGTCGAACCGATGGTCGACCCGAACTGTTCGATCATCCCTACTAGCTAACAATTCAGGCCCCACCCTGATAAGCAGACAGGGCCACATATGTATTTACCTAGCACCTACCTGGGGGGTTGCTACATCCACCCCCCACCAAAAATGAGCCATGTCCCCATTGGCACTGGGGCAGCCGCCCCCTACAAAAATCTGCCAAAATTAGGAGTATCCCACAAACTTAAGGAGGGAGAGATAGGAAAAGACGAATGTACAAATAAATTAAGTATAAAAATATATAGACATCTATTTACTGTACACATATACATTTTAGGTGCATGAAAAGATGCACCCCCACCAAACAAACTCCGTTTGGTGGAGTTCAAACAATTTATACAACCTGACTGACTACCTCTAAAGCTGAATCCACCTATAGAGGAGAAAGCAAGGGTTAATCATACTTGACATTTACACATGACATTGTGGTCTATCTGGATAGTGAATGAGAAGACCCTCCCCGCAGGGGCGACCTTCTCATTCCAGTCCCTGACTCCTCTGCTTGTCCAGTTATTGACACAACGGTTCCATCCTCCCCTCTCCCAGGGGAATCTGTGCCCTCTCATTGGCTACCTTATGCAGAGTCTGTTGGAGAACACGAACAGCATCTTCCTGCTGTCTTACACTGACACTTCTCCTTGCTTGGAAACAGGGTGAGCCACTGGAGCCTGAGTGACTTACAGTCCTGTAGAGTCAGGGAAAACATTGGGGGTCTTAGAGCACCCCCCACCAGACCTCTGGCTGTACCGCCCATCACTGTAACGGCCGCTCATGTAATTCAGTTCCTCTTTCTTGGCCGATGGCTCAAGGACAGTCCCATCAAGCTGTCATTTGTAATCCGAAGATCCTGGACTGATGGCCCAAATCCGTGAGGTTGAAGTTCCTCTTTAGTAGGACCCCTGCCTGATGGCCCAAAGGGTCTTCAGAACATTGAACTTATGTAGATGAATAACAAAAAAACCCAAGCCTCAACAGCAAACTTTTGAACTTCAGCATTATATTTTTCTTTCACTGGCTAGCCAGCCATTTCTGTCTTTTCCCCTTTTTGGAGACAATAGTTCCTTTAAATGTAGTACTCTGGGTGGGAAACCCTTACAAGGTCTCCCTGGCTGTCCCGAACTCGGACCGACCAAGTCTGGCCTGATCCGTCTGGGCAGCGGACTTCATCCCGAACCACATAAATTGAGCGTCCAAGGTACCACTGTGTTTTCACGGAACTAAATTTATCCCATAAGTCTTTCCTGGAGGAATCCCGGAAGGGTTCGGGTACAAAAAGAAAGTCCCAGATTGCTTCATTACGCAATTGGTCTCTCTATGCCTCAATTTCCAGCATTATCTACCTGGGAGCATATGGATAATCATAGCCATACTCCATGGCCACTTTACGCTGCAGCCACCTCTGCATCCTTGAGAATCTGGGGACGGTCTTCCTGTTACCTCTCCCAGGTAAAGAGAATGGGGTCTCCTCTTGCCTGATCAGGGAGCTGTATGCCTCATTCTGATCCCGTGGGCGGGGTTAGATATGGGACCCTTTTTGAGTAGGCCTCACAGAACCCCAAGTTTTGGGCCAGCTCCCCTCTCTCTTTAGACTCCTTAGTCTCTTTGTCAGGCACATCTACTGCATCAGGACCTGGTGAACTGCTGCCAACTTCAGATCCCCAGTCCCATTCCCTTTTTATCTTCCGACCTCCAGTCATTAATTCCCTTCTCAATTGATCCATACCTGCACTGGAAACCTGGAGACCCCACATTGATAACCTCGGCCTCCTCCTCACTGCTCACACTAGCTGCTGAGGCTTTGACGGCCACGGGCCATCCTTCTTTAGTAATGGGAATGGGGGCAGACCTGGTTTCTGCTGCGGTGGGTTTTGGTGCATCTTGTGGCCACCTCCCGGGCCCTCTGAACTTGCATGCACCCTCTTCTCTTTGGCCGAGTCCCTCCTAATGCCGGGGCTGGACCACTGCCAGGTTGCATGGCCTCCAGCTGCATTAGGACTCTAATCATGCACCTCCTGCCTCCGCAGAGGAGCCCTGACTCCATTGCCGTCATCTTCAGAGCGAGTCCTGTCTCCCAGACTACACACATCCGCCTGAGCCAACCCTCACTCCTCTCTGCCCGCAGCAGCAGATAGCCGCATTCCCGCACTGTCTCCATGCTTGCATTCTCATAGTTACATTTGCACACTGAGGACATACCAGGCCAAGGTACTGCATGCCTCCTCCTGTACACAGCGCCAGTCCTCCTTTGGGCACCCTCCGTATGCCAGTATCCCATACGAATGTTTTATTCAGCTTCCTGGTCTTCTCCCGGATCTGCCCAGCAGGTTCTCTGCCAGCGGGTGAAGTAATCACAGTTGCCCACTTCTGCTCTTTAGCCAGCTCCATGGTGCTTCTCCTCGCACATGTCTCCCTCTCAGCCACACCCAAAGGGAGGAGTGATATATGGGCTCCCCTAGTCACTCCTGATTGGCTGGGCGCAACCAATGTCTCCACCCATTCTCCTTGTTTGGCAGTGGCTCCTTCTTCTAGGCAGGGTTTTCTGGCTCACGCTTTCCCGCGCGTTACAGTAACCCTTCCGATGCCGCGCTCTCTCTTCCCAGCTGACAAGGAAGTCACTGCAAAGCGGACCATGTCCCACACCAGACATGCATCCACTCTTCTTACTTGTAACAGGGCCCCAGTTGCGCCACCCTCACTCAAAACCAGCTGTCCCTCTTTGCCAGGCCAGAGAATTGTTCCGCTGTCACGTGCACGGTCGACAGTCTTCTTCCCAACACATGTACAAGTAAGGCCCACCATACTGTCTCCGAAAATAGTCCCACTGCCCCTCCCGGCATGGCCAACTGCAATCCTGCTGTCGTATGCATGGTCAACATAAGTCCATATAGCCTTGACACACACACGACCCCTGGCACTCTGCTCCACGTGCCCCTGGCCGCCATTTTCTCTGTTCACACTTGGACCTTTTCCTGTCAGGCAGATACAGTCTTTATTAACCGTCAAAGGCCTCTTTCCTGCTCTCCAATACTTTATAGCAGAGTACATTTCATAACTGCAGTGGAAGGTTCCCGCCATTTTGCAGAACTGACTGGAACATTTGTGTTGCCACAGGCAACCTTCCAAGTGTACTTCAATCTTCATTCCACTCTCCCTGTCTCCTGTAGAGCTGGCCTCACACTTGTCTTGGACATCAGGGCAAAAGTGGAGATTGTGTCCAATTGTTGCGGCCATTGCCGTTAGCAATCAGCCTGGTAACCCAGGACGAAATCCCAGATGAGCCCCCAAATGTAGCACAATTCCCAGCATAGGTGCTGGCTGTGGGTCCCCCTGGGTCACCGGGTACAACAAAAGTACCTTTGAACATGTTTCTCCAAGTGTGAGCACTGAGACAAAAACCAGTCCACTATCTTTGGGTCTTTAGGTTTATTTAGGAACTTGGATGGGAGAAGGGATGAGTGGGATACTCAAACAATTAAACTATACACAATTAGGCAGGGAATCTAGAAAATGCTGCTTGACGCTGGTTAATGCTGACCGAATGCCTGTTAACGCTGACTTGACGCTGGCCGGATGCCTGTTAACGCTGACTTAACAATGTGACTTTGCCTTTGACTGTCAAAGTCCTTTTTTAGCTCCCTGAGGTACTCCTTCCTGAGGTAGCTGACTGTACACTTTAATTGCACTGCTGAACACTTCAGGGCCCACACTGGCGCCCCTTTATCTTCAGGCCTCTAATACTTGGCACCCCCTTTCACTGCCACAATCACTGGTTAGCTGGCTCCTGGATCCCCTTGACCTTCTGGAGTGGTCCCCTCTCTCTTAGGCAGACCCCTGGGCAGATCTCGAGTACTCACAACACTGTTTTTCCTGAAGAATCGTGCCCAGCAGCTCCACTCGGTCAGCAACTCTGGATCCTTTCTGCAGCCCAGCTCAACCTCCGGTCCCTAGGCCGACTGCCTGGACCACCTTCACACTCTTAAGGAGAGGAACAGCCGTCACCTCCTCCTGGGACTAATGCTCCCGCCAAAAGACGCTCTGAAACATGCTCCCTCAGGATTTATTACCAATCCCAGGGTGCATTGCGGCAAACCCCGCCCAATGGGACAGTAATAAACCCTAGTGTGCTATTGGCTAGGTTTCCTCCACCGTCCAACAAGATCCCTCATTGGATACAGTGGGGAGACTCCCAAGACTCAACAGACACATCTGGAAATATGTGACAGCTAGCTAACAACTTAGCCCCCCCCCCCCCATAAGCAATAGAAAATGGAAAATATACAATATATAAAGATAGCTAGTGCAGTGAGATTTTTTTGAAGGTCAGCAGTGGGCATCAGTTTTGGTGTGGCAGTATTGGCAACAGAGGGTCCATAGTGTATCGTGTGGGTTTGTTATCCTATTATTATCCTTATTTTAGACTTTGGGCTTGTTCGTGTGCTAAGGAAAAGCTTCAAACATTTTTAATGAAGCAAATCACAGAAAGATTACATCATGTAAAACATTGAAACCAAAGGAGCCAATCAGATTGTATCATTTAGTGGTTTAGAGAGCAGTCAGAACTATGTGAGATGATTACTGTAATGACTGTTGCATAAATACTCATGAATGTCATATATATATATATACATACAGTATGTATTTCTGCTTGCCTGGAGTTTAGCTGTAAGAGCAGACACCAATGGGCCCTGCTGTTACCTTTATTACCAGGAAAAGCTTTCTCATGACCCTCTCTAAACTGGTTTCACCTTATTACTTGAATGTGACTTCTCCCAGCCTCATGGCTAAGCCCTGCCAACTGCCATTCCAGTGTCAAATAAGACTGTCTCAGTGGTCAGAAACAGCATTCTCATTGGATAGGAAGACAGCAATCATGTTAGGGAAAGTCAGACCCCCCCAGTAACAAAGTGAAAATAAAACAAAGAACTCCAACCAGGGCTGGCGCTACCAGTAAGGCAACCTAGGCAGCCGCCTAGGGCATAGGGTGCAACTTAGCAGGGGGCGCTGGCGGAAACCTAACCCAAGGTAAGTGACTTCCGTAAGTTTTAACCAGTGGCAGCTGGCCCGTCCATTAGGGGCGCAGGGGTGCCGCCCCCCTATCCATGCGTCCAGCCCCCTAATCTACATACAGGGTGCTGGATGCATGGATTCCAATGAGGGTTTTTTTTTTTTGAAGCACGTGATTAGAGCCTGAGACTTTAATAGACTTCAAAAAAGGGTGGGCTCGGGGTGCAGAGCACTGCGCCCTGAGCCCACCCAGTTGTGTGACAATAGCGAATTAATATATGCTATTGCCACACTGATTCTTTTCCCGGCCAATCAAGAAGCGGGTCCTGAGACCTGTTTCCCAACTGGCCAAGGGAAAAGGCATCCTATTGGCAGAGGAGGAGGGAGGAGACGGCCGCTGAGAGGGGACATGGAGGAGACTAAGGGGGAAGCCATCACCGCCCGGAGGAATAAGGTAAGTGAACTGGTGCCCGGGGGAAGGGGGGATATGGTGTTTACTGGACTCTGGAATGAAGGGGGGGTCCGTGGCCAGGTCTGTCTGCCGCCCCCGACCGATGGTGCACCAGCCGCCACTGGTTTTAATCCCTTCAGCAACTTGAGATGGAGGGTGGGAGAGAATATGGGGGGGGGCGGCAATTTTTATTTTGCCTAGGGTGGAAAAAATCCTTGCACCTGACTCCAACAGTTGCACAAGTTGGCACGGTATTTAGAAAATTAAAAACTGACAGCTGTTCATTATGATACAGTAAAAAAAGTGTAAAAGGTTTGGTCCCCTTGGATAGCACATGGTGGTTGTTTTACTAAAACTGGAGGGTGCAAAATCTGGTGCAGTTCTGCACAGAAACCAATCAGCTTCCAGGTTCTTTTTTTTTTTTTTTTTTGTCAAAGCTTAATTGAACAAGCTGAAGTTAGAAGCTGATTGGCTACCATCCACAACTGCACCAGATTTTGCACTCTCCAGTTTTAGTAAATCAACCCCAGTATTTCACTGGAGATTTTGATGACTCCCTGTGGACCTTCTATCATCTCTCTAGATAAGAGGCACGGTTCTGAGTGTGGGGTCCTGGACTATCTTATTCTTTACCCTTCTACTCTCACCCAACCCCATTCTCCCCCTTCTTTTCTTTCTACTCCTTTTTTTTCCTTGTTTCATCTTATACTCACCTTTATTATTCCTTTACTCTCCACATTTCTTTTTCATTACTCAAGGAAGGGTCTAACCAGGTCGGGGTTTTCTCCCTGTTGGGCCCAGATTGTTTTTAGAGGTTACTCAGTTACTCAATACCTATTTTGGCAACATACACTTTGTATGACTGAACATTGGTCAGACTCTATGGACACAGGTGGTTGTAGATGAATTATTCATACTGTAATGAAACGTATAACCTGTGTTGACTATCCATGTATTGTTGTACACTGTAATGTAAGTCCTAGTTTAGGATCCAATTTTGCCTGTTGCTCAAAGACTTCTACCCCTTTTCTTGGGTGTATGCTGTAAAAGCTCTCCAATAAAATTATTGAAACAAAAATAAAACAAAGTAGGCTGCTGAAAAGGCCATTCCAGTTAATAAAGGTAATAGCAAGTATTATGTGATGTCTGCTCTTAGGCAGGCTATTTATTGTACTTAAAAATGTTTAAAGTTTAGTAGGATTCGAGTTAAGGGACATATGGGCAGGGTAGTATGATCTGATGCTTTCTGTAATTCCACTTTTACATAAAATACAGTTTATTTTATCTTTGCAACTTTTTAACACAACATAGGAATTACATTTTCTTGCGCCTTAGTCACTTTTTAGCATATCTATACATTTATTTAACATCCCTCCTCTGGGGCGACCAGAGCTGTCGCTCAGTGATATAACTGAATTTTAAGCCTTCATGCTTCAGCTTATGTATATCAGCAGTGTATAATGGTGACAATGGCCATCCAGCCCGGTGCAGTGATGAAAGTGGTCTACTACTGGATTAGAGCTACTCTAACCAGTCCTTGAGGACCACTAACAATCCAGGATTTAAGGCTTTACTCTACAATTGTGTTTAAGCAGAGATATATGTAAATCCCAAACCATTAGTGCTCCCTGCGGGCTACTCTGAAGGACGCATGTTTACATAATAACTGCCACCAATATATATTTCCAAGCTGGTAACCCTCATACTTCTAGTCTGTGCAAATTGTTTCCATTTATTGCAATGGCTGAATAAGAGGATGGATAGATAGATAGATAGATAGATAGATAGATAGATAGATAGATAGATAGATAGATAGATAGATAGATAGATAGATAGATAGATAGATAGATAGATAGATAGATAGATAGATAGATAGATAGATAGATAGATAGATAGATAGATAGATAGATAGATAGATAGATAGATAGATAGATAGATAGATAGATAGATAGATAGATAGAGTTTTAATATAATTGAAAATATTTTTATAACTTTTTGTAATATATTGCATAATATGGAAGGACCCTACTACATTGTGCATTATCCCATGTTCCCAACAAAAAGATAATTTGCAGGCTTAAGATTTGCTGCTGTCATTGTGTTTATATTGCTTTCTTTGGCTTTTTTGATACTGGAGAGTTAAGTATGCATACAGTATGTCACGTTAAAGGGGTTCTGTCAAACAAATGAACACTTGGATATGCACTCATTAAATAAAGTCATATTTTGTCTGCCAACTTCCATACCAATTATATAATCTAAATTAAAAATGCGTCCTCTGTGCGGGCATGTTGAATATTTATCTCTAGTGGTTGGGCATGCAGCAAAGTAGAGAGCTCTGACAGCTCTATGTGTTTTTCTGTAAAGGTGTAAAGCAGTATTAAACCCAAAAGCAAACATTAATTATATTGCAGCCTACCAAATCCTAAATGTAGTGGCTGCATTGGTTTTATTTTTATTTTTTATGCTTTCTTTCCTTTATTTTAACCTGGTGATCTAGCCAGTAAGTCTGTTATTTTTCAGCAAAACAAGCTGTACAGCAGATGTAGCAGTTAGGGGGTTGAGACAAACCATTCATCACTGACAGGCGTGCTTACAATGATCAGCTTTTATTCATTTAAAAAATGTATAAGAAAAAATAGGTGTTGCTGTAACTGATTAAACATTGTTAGCCAGATTTTGGCTTTTATTTGTTAGTTTATCTAAACCTGCTAGAACATCTAACATTAGCTTCCCCCCCAGATTGACAATGCTGCTGTCCACAGGTGCTCCTGCTGCTCCATCAACCAGGGGCATTCTAATACAGGAGGTGTTTTACTGGTTGGTGAGAACAGAGGGGAAAAAAGCCTAAAGAAAACGAATGCAGCCACTACATCTATTGGTAAGCTGCAAAATAACACATTTTTGGTTTGAGGTTTAATACCGCTTTAAAAAAGGGTTTTAAAAACATTAAGTATACACTAATGGCAGCATGATTTTAAAGCATAAAAGCAAAAGTACTCTCACAGCACTCTACCATTATACTCCATGGGTATTTGCTTGGAGCACTTTACCTTGTTACTCCAGGTTAGTACTCACACAGCAACCTACCCTGACACTCCAGGGGAATACTCTCACAGAACTTTACCGTGACAGTCAAGGGGAATACTGTAACAGCACTCTAATATGACACTCCAGTGGCATATGCTCAGAGTACCAGGAAGGTACTCACACAGCACCCTACCCTAACACTCCAGGTCAGTACTTACATAGCACCCTACCCTGACAATCCTGGTCAGTACTCACACAGCACCCTACCCTGACACTCCAGGACGGTACTCACACAGCACCCTACCCTGACACTCCAGGACGGTACTCACACAGCACCCTACCCTGACACTCCAGGTCAGTACTTACATAGCACCCTATCCCGACATTTCACTGTAGTATCCTCACAGAGATATACCTAGCCAATCCAGGAAAGTACTCTAACACAGTGTTTCTCAACCTTTTTTTAGCCAAGGCACCCTCTAAAAGTATGGACAGTTTTGAGGCACCCCATTCTAAAATGTAAAGAACTATTGTAATAATTTTACATGATACATCATTATCCACATACAAGGTGATTTATTCTTCCAAATCCAATACACTTTTGCAGACTGGCACTAACTAGTATTCCAAAGTTTCTCTTCTCCCTCAGTTTTTCTCCATCACTCAGCTAAAGTGACCCCAGCGCTGATAGAGAGGGGAAAGCGAAGGGTCTTTGGATGTTAGGACACCGGCAGCTAAAAGATCGTAATGGTGCACAATCAAAACCTGTGGCTTTGTGTAACTGAAAGGCAGACTTCATCCATCTGCTGGCTTGTATACAATTTTGGGGCAATTTTTAGGCATTTTGCCAAGGCACCCCTGAGGAAATCCCAAGGCACCTCATGGTGCCTGGGTACCCTGGTTGAAAAAGGCTGCTCTAACAGCACTCTACCATAACACCCCAGAGAAGTACTCTCACAACACTTTACCCTTAAAGAGTACCACCCTCTACCCTTACACTCCAGGGCTATACACCCAGAGCACCCAGTGCCTTGAGACTCAAGGAGATTAATCACACAACACTCTACTTTGACAATTCAGGGGTGGTCATTAATAGCACCCTAACATGACACTACAAGGGAGTACACCTCTGTCACTCTACCTTGACACCCCAGGGGAAAATACCCGGTGCACCGTACTCTGAAAAATTAGTGGCATATACCTAGAGCACTCCAGGATAGTACTCATACAGCACTCTATTCTCACAGCAGTCTACCTTGACACTCAATGGGAGTACTCTTGCAACACTCTACCTCAACACTCAAAAGTAGTACACCTGCAGGACTTTACCCTCTCACCCCAAAGGCAAACACCCAGTGCATTCTACCTTGATATTCCAGGGTCATAAACCCAGAATAAACCCTCAGCACTCTACCTTTGTACTCTTTGGAAGCACACCTACAGGTGTTGTATCTTTGTACTCTAGGGAAGCACAACTGAAAGGCTTTACTTTCATACCATATAAGGATACATGACAGTACTGTTTTTGTGTTATTGAAGGGATTTTAATGGTCACTAGAGCAAACTTCCAAATCTTGCTGAACCTGAAGTGAGAGTATGTGTCCTGTTTCAACGTAGGACTATACATATAGAGATGCCCTTTTCTCTCTGACTTCCCTTTCATGGTGCTACTATATCCCACAAAGATCCACAAGCCATAGCCAATGAGCCTCCTACTCCCCATTACTCCCCATTAGACACTAGGAGAGATTATTGAGGGATAGGTGAAGGCCTTGCAGACCCAATAGTCACATAAATATGAAAAAGGTCCTGCCTCAGTGACATCTCTCATGTTTGCATAGGTAGAAGACCCAGCGCATGCCAGTGGTGTCTGACTACAAGCCCCATAGATATATTTATATTTTATATTTCTAACCTATGCATTCAGTTATTAACTTTTTTTCTGTTCTTATCCACAAAACAGCATGCTAATAAAATGGACAATGTGGTTATTTCCAAGAAAAATACAATTTTGGTTATTACTTGCTTATGTTTTAGTGGCTATGATAAATAACATAATACAGAATGGATCTGTTATGGAATAGTATACTTTGATGCACTATGGAAATTTTTGTTTATTAATATTTCCCTGTTTTTCTAATGGGTACACTTTTGCTGGAAAACCTGGAAAATGCTAAGCAAAGCTGAATCTTGAATGTGGATCTCCCCTCTATATTAGGTACTCTCCTCAATCTTATGTGCAATGGATGAATCTGCAATTTGCTGTTCTCAAAAGATTCTTTAGGAAAAGGACTAACAAAAAAAATTATATATATATATATATATATATATATATATATATATATATATATATATATATATATATATATATAAGCTAAACTAATTTTTGTGTTTTCCTCAAATGCCCACCCCTTTCAGTGTAAATTTTACTTTCTAATTATGCTTGACTTATATGGCTGAATGAAGAATTAGCCTCCAAATTTTAAACAAATTCTCATATTACTCCTTATAGAAATGTGTTTTTCTCTTCATTTAGGCACGACGTTCTACCCTATTTAAGCATCATATTTTCTTATTCACCTTTTGTTTTTACTTACCCTGCAAATTGAATCCAATATTTTTTTTCTTGCTGTGAGATTCACTTTCCATCTTCTGTTACTGATACCTTATAACCAGATTAATAATAATGTACCATTATTTAGCAGGATCTGTGTTGACAATACTCTGATATGTTTAGCTTCTTTGATTATTTAACCAAGATATAAAGTAGCTGTTTGTAACAGTTCCCTCCTTTGATATGTATAGAACCAATATTTTATATTGCACTGCTCTAAAACAGTTTGATGTTTATAGGATGTAAGGACCAAATTTCAGAATGTATGTTATAATCATACCTGAACATTATGAAGAATATAAATAAAATCTCCTGTCAATACCATTTCAACAATTGCAATAGTAGCCTCAATAGGACACAGAATTCTATTTTATTTGTGGAAAAAAACGATTTTTATTTCTTATACATAAATAAATAAATATTTATAATATACAGGAACAATACAGTGAGACGTGTTTTTTTTTTTTTTGTTTTTTTTTTTTACAGAGACAGACGGTTTACAGAGCTATTTACAGAGATTGGGGGAAAGTGTGGCGCAATGTATAGATTCGCAGGTAAAGGGGTGACTCTCTAGACACATACAAGATATATGCAATCTTAGCAGTCAGGAACCTGGACGAATAGAGAAGTACTGCCCGATACCTACATACATGGACAATCAAGCTGGGTGAGTTCGCAGCAGAAATTCTGTACAGTATATACAGTACAACGTTTCAGGAAAGTCTATGCTTGGATGGTGTGATCATGGGCTCGGAGAAAGATCTCTGTCCTCCTTTTCTGAAGAAGAAGGTGACATGAGAGAGTCATCATCCTCCTCATCCTCCAGGCACTTTGCGGATGGAAAAGAGGAACATTTGCAGTTGTGAGGACTGCCCCGGTGTGAGCTGCCCTTCCCTTCCTTCTTGTGCTTGACCCTTCTGTTCTGGAACCAGATCTTCACCTGTTTCTCGGACAGGTTGAGGTAGGTGGCAATCTCTATACGCCTGAGTCGGGACAGATACATGTTGGAGGCGAATTCTCTTTCCAGTTCTAGGAGCTGGGTGCTGGTGAAAGCTGTGCGCATCCTCTTACTGCTGGGCAACTGGCTGGAAGATGTGTCTGCAAGGGAGAAGAACAACCATCAGTCAAAGTGAGAAAACATTTGGTCCAAGCAGGTGACAGTTCATCATTCCTGGGGTGAGCACCCTCAATGTCAAGCTGCTAGCGCTAAAGTCATGCATGGGCATAGCATAGCTGGTAATGGCTAAGTATAGGGACTCAATGTCAAGCTGCTAGCGCTAAAGTCATGCATGGGCTGTTTAGGCGCATAGCTGGCAATGGCTAAGTATATGGACTCAACATCAAGCTGCTAGCGCTAAAGCTTTATTGCTAAAGCCATGCTGGGGGTTTTGGATGCCCAACTAGTTAGGGCTAAGTATATGGACTTAATGTCAAGTTGCTAGCACTAAAGCTTCATTGCTATAGCCATACTGGAGTTTTTGTAGACGCGTCTAGTTAAGCATACGCACATGGACTCAATATCAAGCTGCTAGCACTAAAGCATCATAGCTAAAGCCATGCTGGGGTTTTTAGATACCAAACTAGTTATGGCTAAGTATATGGACTCAATGTCAAGGAGCTAGCACTAAAGCATCATTGCTATAGCCATACTGGATTTTTTAGACACCTGTCTAGTTAAGCATACGCATATGGACTCAATATCAAGCTGCTATAGCACTAAAGCGTAATATCTAAAGTCAGACATGGACTGTTAAGACGCCCAGCTATGGTTAAGCATATGTACTTAATGTAAAGCTGATTGCGCTAAAGCTTCATTGCTAAAGCCATGCATGGAGTGTTTAAGCACGCAACTGCTTGTGGATAAGCATGTTTATGCAATATCTAGCTGCTAGATCTAAAGTTTCATTGCTAAAGTCATGAATGGAATGTTCAGGCACACAACTGATTATTGATAAACATGTACACTCAGAGGTAAGTGCTAAGTCGTGCTTGGACTACCTATGGACACAAAGCTGGTTAAGCATATGTACCTAAAGTCATGCATGGGCTGTTAACACACAACAGATTATTGATAAGTATGTGTACTCAATATCGAGCTGCTAGCGCTAAAGCCTCATTGCTAAAGTCATGAATGCTGTTTAGACACACAATTGATTATTGCTAAGCATGTGTACACAATGGTAAGGTGTTAGCGCTAAAGATTCATTGCTGAAGTCATGAATGGGTTACCGGTATTAAGACATGCAACAGATTATCGCTAAGCATATGTCGGAGATGCGCAATGCTCTTTCCATTCTTGATCAGATTACATTTTTACCATAATTTATTTGAATTAAAAGATTTGCATTAAATAAACCATACAAAACTATACACATAAAACTGATAAACTTTTTAACAAGCACCTGTCATAAACTTAGTATCAACAAGTGACCTACCGACAGAGATGCAGTGGAACTGTCTGGGATCTGGCATGGGGTATGCCGCCTGGTATATGGCTGGACCATGGCTCAGATTGAGGGGTGAGGATCCCGAATGTTGTCTGCCAATGCCTGATGGGCAATACTGAGAGCTGAAGGAGGAGAACGATGCCTTGAGCAGTGGGATGCCTGGTGGAGGGGCATGGAGCTGGGAGGTTGCCACACACATCGGGCACACGCACAGCAGTCCTGATTTTCGAGAGTGGCAGGAGCCAGCAGACAGTCCATGCAGGGGGTGAGAGGGGTGCACTGCATAGGGGAACAGCGGTGGGCTGTTTTCATCCTTCTTCTCATTGGATTCCCTTAGGATAAGGGAGTCTACTAGGAAGGAACGAGGCATGGGTGCAGGATGTGCAGGCTCTGGAGGTGCAGAGCTGAGTCCTGGGGGAACAGTTCTGTAGGATCAGTGCACTGGAGATGAGATGTTGGGTTCTGCACCCTAAGCTTGATGTACTGGAGAAGAGATGCTAGGTGGTACACCCTAAGCTTGGTGTACTGGAGAAGAGATACTGGGTGCTGCACCCTAAGCTTGATGTACTGGAGAAGAGATGCTAGGTGGTACACCCTAAGCTTGGTGTACTGGAGAAGAGATACTGGGTGCTGCACCCTAAGCTTGATGTACTGGAGAAGAGATGCTAGGTGGTACACCCTAAGCTTGGTGTACTGGAGAAGAGATGCTAGGTGGTACACCCTAAGCTTGGTGTACTGGAGAAGAGATGCTGGGTGCTCCACCTTAAACTCAGTCTACTGGAGGAGCAATATTTCTTCTTTTTTTTCAGAGTTCTATGAGCATTGCTCCTAGTTGTGATCGATGTTGAGCTCTGGTGTGCTGTGTCCAAGTCCCCAAACTGATGTGTCCTCTAGTTGTCTCTGCTAGGAGTGTCTCCAGAGAGCTGAGCACAGGAGGGTGCTGGCCAGCAGTGTGGTGCTGAAACTCCACTCCCTCAACTTATATAGCCTTCTCCTCGCCATGTGATGCGGCCAGCACTCTCAATAGCCTCTTTTTGTGGCTTTTCTCTTGGCATTCCCTCTGCACGCTTCTTCATTATTTCACTTGTTAACTAAATGAACTGCATAATGTACTCTATTCTTGTCAGCCCCACCCAGGCCGTCTCCCACCCTCATCTCCCCTCTCTGGGATTTATTTTCCTATTCCCTGGCTATTTAATATTCTTTTATCTCTCTGCATTTTGCGTTGCTGAATATAAGAAGGTTTCCCCCTATTGCTGATATATGAAAATAGTGTTTGGGTATTATTGGAAGCGTGGTAAGGGTCAGCCCTATTCTCTATTCTTCAGCCACCTGTAGAATCCTGCTTCACTGCACTTACCATGTCCTCCTTAGTGAGAGCAGCCCCCGATCTTTTCCATCCCGGATTACAGTATATACTATATACATTTATTCCAGCTTGGGAACTTAAGTTATCATTCTTTAGAGACCCAAGTCACTAAATGGCATCATTTGGAAAGTTTCTATAATTTTGTTGAATGTTCTGTACAACCAAATCGTCATCTGTCTTTTCTTCTCCTTTATTTATTGTCACTTACATAGGAAATAATATTAATAATACATTTTGTTTATAGGCACCCTTCAAAACACCCAAGGACACCTTACAAAGATAGCAACAAAGCAACAATAAAGTAAATTCAAAACTAGATAGAGTTTATAATGTTCTCTATACCCAAATCTCCATCTTTCTTTATATGCTTTCTATTTTAATTGTTTGCCTTTCACCATTTAACTGAAGATATGAAACCAGATAGGCAAATACAAAAAGGTTTACACATTTATATACAAGCAGGAATTAATTCACATGCATATAAACAACATAAATGTAAAATATAGGTATATATAGGTATATACAGTTCACACACAGATTAGTGTTAACTGCTAATATTACTGCAGGATTCTGGACACAAGCTTTCATATCAGTATGGGAGAACAAAGTCCTCCTTAGTGGCCAGCTTTTGGGATATTGAATATAGGTTGATTATATTTTATTCCAAACATTTACACAATTGAGTTTTAAAAGTTTAAACAGAAAGATTGCAAGCAATGGTATTTCAAAAAAAGGTAAGATTTTGTGAATTAAAAACAAATTGAAATATATAAAAACATGAACTATGTACAGTCTGACCTATGCATGTGCACTGTTTGTAATGTGGGATAAAATGTTAAGTTAAATGACTGCAACCTCCCCTTTAGCATTCTGTATATAAAACAGAATACAAACTGATAGAGTGAATATCAATAAGGGTATTTGTTTACTGTTTTTTTTGTATCATTAAAAAAGGTTAGATTATAAATAAATATATAATTGTCTTCAGAAAAGTAGCATAACAGCTTCAGCATAGCTTTCAGATATGTAAACTCACAAATATAATTAGAATATAATTAGGCAATGCAGTTATTATTATAAATATAACTTTCTAGGTATTATAGCAACATAGAAATTGTATAAATGAAATATCAATAATTATTTAACTCATTGAAATAACACATTTTACATATGCATTATAATAAATTTCAGCCAAATAACTAATAATAACATTGCTTTAAAACATAATAAAATATGAAAATAAAAATCATAAAATTCAAATTGTATTCAGTTTTAAAGTTGGCCACATGTGTTACTTTTTACTTGGACAATATATTAAGTTGAGACAATCATGGTAAAATCAAAATGTCTCAGACAAAATCCATTCATAGATATGCACTGTATACAACTGTTCATAAGACTGAATCTATCCATACATCTTACAATTTTTTTTATGGTCAATTTTGACATTGTTAGATAAAATCATCTTTGTACCTTTCCACTTAAAATAAGCAAGTTGTAATGTATGGCCCATATAAATACCTTATTTGCATTATTTTGTGGAGCGAGTTATTAAATACTTAGAGAGAGGATATTAAAGAAATGAATATTTGTGCCTGGTCTTGACTGTGATCCTGCATCATGTTTAGCTTTTAGCAAATCAGAATGGAACATCCCTAATTGTCCCATAAAATGTAAGACCTAGTATTCTTAGTAAATCAGGCCCACTTTGTATGTGTGTTTAGTTTAGCATATGTTGTTTTCAATTAGGCATTTTCTTTGGTATTATAAATGTTGTTTTTGTTGTTTATATTATGAGTTTCTCTTTAATTCCAGAATGGTCCATCGTTTCACTAAACTATATACTATAATTTGCATGTCCAGCTCCATTTTGGCAATAAAAAGTACCGCTTTTGTTTAAACGCACATTTTGTTGGCACATTGTGTGCGGAAAGAAGAGTCTGCACACGATACGTTTCACACAAAACAAGCAGAAAATAAGACCTTTTCCACAGGGACCCACATGTAATATATTCATTTAGAGAGTATTAGTATATATAAATCTGTTTAACAGGTAATACATATTAATAATGATATGGGCTATTAAGGCACAAAAAACCCATTGCTTTGCATAATTGATGGACTGATGCTGAGAAGATGGATAAGCGGCGGATAAAATGACCATATTATGTGCTTTAGGGGGCAGAAAACCAGTTTTGCACCTGCAGTCCTCCCCACCCTCAGGCAAGGTTCCTGCAGAGCTGCCTGGGGGCAAAAGAGTTAACTCCCCCTTCAATGGACACCCAGCCAAAGCTACTGGGAAGAATATCTAAAAAATAACCAGTTTTTTTTTTTTTTTCTTCTGCAGTTTGAACCTTATTGAATGTCATTGAAGAAAGTTTTGAATGCCTGATAAAGAGGAGCGAATTAAAGTGTGTGACAGCAGAGGATAAGCAAACACAAAGAGATCTCTGTCACACTTTGGGCAAAATCTGTGGGCTTTTTACCAAGCCTCCTTTCTATGATTGAATTAAGAAATAGGAAGACACTTTCTTTCACTTTACAGCCATTAGGGAAGGAAAAAAAAAAAAAACTTCAAAGCAGATTGCACTTTTTAATGTGCGTGCTGACAATGGCATCTGTTTTGTGGCAAAATGTTGCAGAAGGATTGTTTTGCAATTATGGAGTAAAACAAGTCAGACTTTGTGAAATGGTCAGCGACTGGTTCACTTCTGGTTATCACTGGTAGGATGTCTGCATCAGTGGTGGTGGCCCCGCTAGTGCCAGCGTGGCGTACCCTTACAAGCACTATGCCAAGAGCATATGTTATGTCAAGAACATATTTGATCTTAATCACTTTCCTCCAATAGCTTTTTATAAAACTTTTTTGGGACAGCTCTATTTACCCATTTTTTACTTACAATATTTTACAATACCATACTATACAATATACAATACAATTGTTTCTATTAATTTGTATTTAAGTATATTTTTTGCAGGTCGTGGCATTTATTTGAAATGCTTTTATGTGGTTTTGCATTCGGTATAACCTGGCTTTATGTTTGCCATGGGTAGAGTTTGTTTTGCATTTTATCTTCAGCTGTATGTGTTAATATACATGGAAAACGTATGTATAGAGCATTTTACATGTAGTAGCATTCTGTGTTTAGAATAAAAAAATTCCTTGCTGGAAACCAGAGCCAGATTTTTTTAAAACGCATTGTTTAAAAAATGTATCAATAAACACTGCACTACTCAAAACCATCATGTGTTGTTGTAGATACAATTTAAAGTTCTGTAAAGGAGGCCTTAAAATGCAAAAGTAAGAAGTAGGTCGAAAGATGGCGATATACATTGCAATCTGATTGTACAATCTATTTTTAAGTTCACCATTCATGTTACAATCTGATTGTTCAGTCTCCTCTAAGTTTATACACATTAATACACATTAAAAAATAATTGTACAATATCCTTTCAATCTGCCATCATTTACAGTATGTAGTACAAGGGCCTTTCTGATTGGATACAAAATGAATGGTGTGTTTAGGAATGCTCTTATATTGCTTAGTTTTGGCAAACTTAATGAGATTTTAATGTTTATGGCCAGCTAAAGATTAACCAAAACTGTGAAATGTGAGGACCTGCTTATAAGATACATATCTCTATAAGGAAAGAGAAGGAGGCGCAACACCTAGTGCATTACCCGTGGTCACAGTGTAAAATGTTTTATTAAAATGCCAAATGCATACTCACAGACAGGAAGAAAGTAAAATCGCAGAGCTCTGATGAAGGGAGCTTGACTCCCGAAACGTATTAGCGGTCTCATACAGGACATGTTCCATTCCATGTGTGGTGGAATATTTTAATGCGATTACAGTAAACCCCCCTCCATTGCGGGGGTTACGTTCCGGACCCAGCCGCGAAAAGTGAAATTCCGCGAAATAGAAAAACCCTATTAAAATGCATTGTAGGCATGTTTATTTTACTGTCACTGTACGTGTAGAAGCATTTTAAGGTCTTTAAACACACTTTTAAAACAATAGAAACTCATTTAAACACATAAAAGATACTAAGAGACATAGCAAGAGCTATGGAAAACACAAAAATATTTCATGTTTAATGATTTATATAGTAAAATAACATTACAAAAAAAAACGCGAATTACCGGGACCGCAAAAACTGAACCGCGATGGAGCGGGGGATTACTGTAAACACATTTTAATAAAACATTTTATATGGTGACCACGGGTAATGCACTAGGTGTTGCGCCTCCTTCTCTTTCCTTATGTATCCCAGTTGGAGTTCCCCGCCTGAGGAGAGCAGCACACTGGTCTTCCCCTTCGGAGTGAGCGCTTGGCTGAATTGATTGTTTGGTTATTGCGGATACATATCTCTATACTATATTTTTATCCTTTCGGGCAGGCGCTACATATTTATTGGCAGATCTAAAGTTGATTGCATTGCTAGATTGTAATCTGTATGGTCAACCTAACTAAAAGGCCAGCATTTCTCAAACTTTGAACCCCACAAATAATTTTTAGACTGACTTTTTCATCTATCGCATCAGATGGACAAAAAAAAAAAAAATCGCTATACCTACAGGCTCTGTGAACTCTTATCAAATCCAATTCATGGGGCTCAAATTCCCTTTACATTGTTGGTCAGTGAGAAGAACACCCCCTTTACAGTGGTGGTCAGAATGCCACCCTTACAGATAGCTAAAAAGACCATTGGTGTCATACTTCTAGTTTGGTCCTGGAAATATGCAGCCACCATCAACTGGGTGGTCAATCAGCCACAAGTCATTGAACCCCTAGCAACTTCTGTAAGAACCCAGGGAACCCTGGAAATCTGGTTGAGAATGACTGCTATAGGCAATCATCATGTTTCATTGGCAAAGGGAAGAGAAAACTACATTAACCCATAGCAACCAATCTGAAGTTGTATATCACTAGTAAAATACACTCACCAGTAACTTTATTAGGTACACCTGTTTGCATTACAATTGCATGGTAACACAAATTGCTAATCAGCCAATCACATGGCAAAAACTGATTGCATTTAGGCATCTAGACGTGGTTAAGACGTTTTGCTGAAGTTCAAACCAAGCATCATAATGGGGAAAAAAGGGGATTTAAGTGACTTTAAACATGGCATGGTTGTTGGGGCCAGACGGCTGGTCTGAGTATTTAAAAAACTCCTGATCTACTGGCATTTTCAAGCATAACCAACTCTAAGGTTTACAGAGAATGGTCATAAAAAGAGAATATATCCAGGAGAGGCAGTTGTGTGGTGGGAAATGGCTTGTTGATGTCAGAGGTCAGAGGAGAATGGGCAGACTGGTTTGAGATGATAGAAAGGCAGAAGTAACTCAAATAACCAACCAAGGTATTCAGAATATCATCTCTGAACGCAAACAACACATTTGAAGCAGATGGGTTACAGCAGCAAAAGACGACACCAGGTGCTACTCCTGTCATCTAAGAATAGGAGACTAAGGCCACAATTCGCACATTCTCACCAAAATTGGACATTAGAAGATTGGAAAAATGTTGCCTTATCTGATGAGTCTCGAATTCAGCTGCGACATTCAGATGGTAGGGTCAGAATATGGCATAAACAAAATGAAAGCATGGATCTATCCTGCCTTGTATCTATGGTTCAGGCTGTTGGTGTAATGGTGTGGGGGATATTTCCAGCAGGATAATGCACCATGTCACAAAGCTCAAATCATCTCACCACTGATTTTTTGACGATGACAATGAGGTCACTGTACTCCAATGGCCTCCACAGTCGCCAGATCTCAATCCAATAGAGCACCTTTGGGATGTGGTGGAATGGGAGACTCCCATCATGGATGTGCAGCCGACAAATCTGAAGCAACTGCGTGATACTATTGTGTCAATATGGACCAAAATCTCTGAGGAATGTTTCCAACACCTTGTTGAATCTATGCCATTAATATTTAAGGCAGTTCAAAATGCAAAGGGGGTCCAATCCAGTACTAGCAAGGTGTACCTAATAAAGTGGCCGGTGAGTGTATGTTCAGTTGCTAGGTGTTACTTCACTTTATACACTGGGGTTGATTTACTAAAACTGGAGAGTGCAAAATCTGGTGCAGCTCTATATAGAAATCAGCTTCCAGGTATTCTTTTCAAAGCTTAACTGAACAAGCTGAAGCCAGAAGCCGATTGGCTACCATGCACAGCTGCACCAGATTTTGCACTCTCCAGTTATAATAAATCAACCCCATTGTCATAGTTTCCCTCCCTGCCCTACTGAAAAGGCTTGTGTATGTGACATAGTAACGGCTATAAATCAGGCTGTACAAAGATTTAAATCAGTGACATATCGGTTTATAAGATGGACTGATCTCTGGCAAAATCAGGCAATGTGTGTTTAATGTAGTACAGGAAACAATATAAACTATATATATATATATATATATATATATATAGTAAATCTAGCAGTCTCATGTACACTTCATAAAAATGACAACCAAAAAGCCTTTAAAATAAATGCATCTTGAAAACATTCACAGACATTTATTTGTTTGTTATAGATATCCCTAATATGCACATCCAGACTTTTATTATTATGATTATAAAACATCCTGTCATCCTATTATATATACCTCCTATAAATTAAATCTGTACAAATAGCACTTTTTGGCATCAGAATAACCCGTTTTGGAAAATTTTGTCATGTGACTATTGAATTACAACTGCCATTGGTCACTGCACTTTTACAGTGAGCCAGGCCCACACCAATCAAGGTTCCACTCACTTCCAAAAATCATTTTTCCCATAATTTGTACGTCCGTCCTAGATTTGAATAAGGAATAATTTATTCCTTGGTTATACAATTTTTTTTGAATATATTATCTGTTCCTAATCAGATTTGGCCCTTGACACTGTAAATTATTATGGTTGCTGAAGTGAATCCTAAAAGTCATAAAACACACAGGAATAAGATTTTATCCCACAGATTACTTTTTTATGTATCTAGGAAAATGATGAAACGAGTAAAGGGCTGATATAATGCTGCAGACTTTAAGGCTTGGTTCACACTAAGCAGACTCAAAGTTGCTAGATTTTCAGTGCATCTTTGGAGCCTGACTTTGATAAGACTTTGATGAGACTTTGAAAGAACTTTTATATTCCGTGGCATTAAAGTCATGTCAAGGTCAGATCAAAGTAGTCATGCAAGAACCTTTTCTTAAGTCGGAGTGTATCAGTAGTGCTAATTAAGACAGCTCTCATTGACTAACATGGGATTTCACATGTCATGAGTCTTGGGGTCTCACAAGTTGGATCCCAAATCACGGCAGTGTGAACCAAGCCTAAAACAATAAACATTTTAAAGCATATCATTGGCCACAGTATAAAAATCAATCATTCATGTCCACATTGTATTTCAACTATTTCTAGCCACCTGCTAATAATCTAAACTATCTTGATATTTATAAATTTACTTTGTGAAGATGTCCACACATTTACGGTACTTCCTTGAATTTTGTGACACATATTCACTATGCTCTGTCAGTAGGCATTGCTGTGTCACACATTTCACAGATCCTGCCTTCTGAACCACAGTGGTGCCGGGAGGAGGTACCATGGGATATGTAGTCCTTAGAAATCAAAGTAAACAGCAGAGGAGAAGATGCAAAGCATATAGGGAATCTAGGAAGTTGTGGAAAGAGATGGCAAGCAGGCAAGCAGAACTTGACAGGAGAAACCTATAAGGAGATTTTTTTTAAGTAAGTTTATATTGGATTGTCAATAATAACTATTGTCTGTACTATTATTACAATGCTAATATTATAAAATGAAAGTGTATGCTATAACCAGAGATCTCCTTTTAAAATTCAGCAAGTGACCTCTTGACTTTTCATGGGAATGAATAGGCAGCACTCATCCAGGAATAACTCCAGGAGACGAGACATTTTGTGACCAGACATAACATCTTTTTCATGTCTAGAAAACTTTACTGATGCTACCTTTATCACTAAAGTCAAAAGGTGAAGTTATATCCAGTCAAATCCACAAAACATCAAGTTATACAGGTGCAACTCATAAAATTAGAATATCGTCAAAAAGTTAATTTATTTCAGTAATTCAATTAAAAAAGTGAAACTCAAATATTTTATATAGATGCGTTACACACAGAGTGATATATTTCAAACATTTTTTCTTTTAATTTTGATGATTAAGGCTTAAAGCTTGTGAAAACCCAAAATTCAGTATCTCAGAAAATTAAAATATCACATAAGACCAATAAAAAAAAAAGTATTTTAATACAGAAATGTTGGCTTACTGAAAAGTATTTCCATGTACAGTATAGTATGCACTCAATACTTGGTTGGGGCTCCTTTTGCATGAATTACTGCATCAATGCGGCGTGGCATGGAGGCGATCAGCCTGTGGCACTGCTGAGGTGTTATGGAAGGTTGCTTTGATATCTGCTTTCAGCTCATCTGCATTTTTGGGTCTGGTGTCTCTGATCTTCCTCTTGACAATACCCCACAGATTCTCTATGGGTTTAGGTGAGGTGAGTTTGCTGGCCAACCAAGCACAGTGATACCATGATAATTAAACCAGGTATTGGTACTTTTGGCAGTGTGGCCAGGTGCAAAGTCCTGCTGAAAAATGAAATTAGCATCTCCATAAAGCTGGTCAGCAGAGGGAAGCATGAAGTGTTCTAGAATTTCCTGGTAGAGGGCTGCGCTGACTTTGGACTTGATAAAACACAGTGGACCAACACCAGCAGATGACATGGCTTCCCAGATCATCACTGACCGTGGAACATTTTGCATTTCATTTGGAAATCAAGGTCTCAGATTCTGGAGGAAGAATGGAGAGGCACCGAATCCAAGTTGCATGAGGCCCAGTGTGAAGTTTCCACAGTCAGTGATGATTTGGGGAGCCATGCCATCTGCTGGTGTTGGTCCACTGTGTTTACTGCTGACTACTTTTTTAATAGAATTACTGAAATAAATTATGTTTTTGATGATATTCTAATTTTATGAGATGCACCTGTATATGCTAGGCAAGGGATTCTGTGTGCAAGTGAAGAAATACTATAGAATGCAATAATGATTTATATCACAAATGAAGTCAAACACATAAAAAACATTCCACACTGGAAGGGTCATGAACAGGAATCTTATGATAGTTTTCAATGGGGAAAGGCTACACAATTGAACAACAAAAAGGACTTTGACATCATCTTCTTCTTGTTTAAAGTAGACATTTTTTTTACCTTGTTAATGCAATTTCAAAAGTTCTTTTCAATCTATAAATCTGCAGCTTTTATTAAAATAATACCTGGTGATGCCATTAAGGAGTTTTTAATTGTGCTCTTACCGGTAGAGACTACAACTAGTTGTACCAGCATATACTGTGTAGCCATAGTCTACCATTGTTACTACTAGGAAGTTGGTCTACATGAAAAAATGATGAAAACAGGGTAAATAGATTATTTTTAATGAAAATAAAAAATCTGTAAATTGTTTATGACATTCAGTGCTTTTGCAACCTAAGTGTTGTCTAGTTAAGGTTTGCTTCTAAAAGCTCCAGCATGACAGTGTAAACAAGTTTAAAACCCAGTTACTATGCGATGCACAAGCCTTCTAAAGCAAACACAAATCTTTCTTTACCTTTCCTGACTGAATCAAATCCTTCCTTAGCTGTGTCTCACACACTCCCTTCCCAGACACTGCAGCTCACAGAGTTTCAGCAACAGAGACAGTGGAGTTAATCCAGAAAGCAGTGGGCAGGACTGGGCGTGGCCAGGCATTGATTGACAAGCTACAGGCAGTGACACTGCTGATAGCCACACCCCCTGCAACATCATCTTATTCCACTGTAGTACAACCAGGCAACTGTGCTCTGATTTCGGGAGCAGTGCAGCATTGTTGCCACGCCATCAGGAAGCTGAACTAGGTGGATTTCACTTGCAGGATCAACATTTGTGGTACTTTGCAATGGGACTAAGTGAAACTTGTAAGTACAAATGAACTAATAACATTTAGAGCTGTAACACATTATTTTTTTTTCATGGAAAAAAAATCTACTTTAAATAAAAAAAGACCCAGTAAACATATAGGAGATCGTTGTTACACTGATTGGAAGGCTATACCTGGAGCAGCCTAGGCTGTAGGATAGAAGCATTAGCTGTGAAGACCTACACCTAACATGGCTGTCACATGCAAAAAAAGAAGATTTCTTAACCTGTATTTAAAGCCAAAACGTTTTTGTTTTGAATAGAGTAGGAAAGGGTTAGAACTCTTGTTAGAATTTATCTGCTGTATGTGCCCTTTTTTGGCAGGTCCACTCTCCCTGTTTGTCCTAGTAACCATTGTCGCCGCAACTGAAACTAAGAGGGTACTACTCCTCATTTTGGGGGATTTGATCTCACTTCCTGTTTTATTAACAAGACAGGAGGTCAAGGGAAATCTCCCCAATTGCAAAAGAAAAACTGTTTTTAACTCTTCCCTACTATTTCCAAAAAAATGCAAAAGTTTTGGCTTTAAATATACTTAAAGCTAAAATATATTTTATTAGAGGCCTGCTGAATGTCTCTCAAAGCAACAACTGAAGAGGGCCTTACCTGTGTGTAGGACACTCAATGCACATGTGTTTCTCTAAATTTATCCCTAGATCTGATATTTAAATGAAATTTATAGGTATGCTCTTATTTAGAAATCATTTGTACGTACCTATTATTGACCCTTCCCGCTTGACCCCTTTGCATTGTGCTAATGCACATGTTCCCACAATGCACAGTACTGCAGAATGCACACATTAGCGTATTACAGTGCCATTTATTCTGAATGATACACTAAGGCACTAAGGCGGTCCATTATTGTGCATTCCAGTGTGCTTCAACATATGCAAACAAACTACTGAGCATTGTGGTGAATTGTGTTGAGAAACAAAAAATCAGGTATTTGGTGCACTTGGATGTGTTGGCAACTTATTCAAAATGACTGGCAACACATATAATCATTATACAAAATTGTGCAAGGGTCCTAATTAGTTGGGCCAAGGATTGTTACTTTGATAAATGCATAAGAAAGCTCAGTTCACAAATTTTTGTTGCAAACGTACATTTTAAACTAGTTTTATATGTTTCGTAGTTGCATTAGGGTAGTCCAATGAAAAGAATGGGCTGCCAATGCACCAAGGTGCTAATCACTATTGTTTTTCCTTCAAAAAACCCCACCTCTGCAGAAGTAATTGCATGCTCAGATAACCCAAAACTGCATATTTTTTTCACAAAAAAAATCAGCAACTAAAAATAGAAAAAATGTAAACAGCTTTGTCGTACCTATAGTTAGAGCAAATTCAAGTTTTAATTTCACAGTGTGATAATTCTGCTTAATTTAGGGTAAATGTCTCTCTGTAGCTGGGATACAGGGTATTTCGGTCTGGTACCTCCAGTAAGTGAGAATTAGGACGTTTTTTTCTAATAGTAAAAAAAACAGGAGAATTGCAATGTAAGGCTCAGCAAAAGACCGCTCAGCGCAGCCTGTGCTTTGTGTTAAATTTACTAGGTGTCCCTTGAGAGCAAATCACACTTCTCACTTTTTTATTTAATAATCCTACCTATTTTCCTTTGATTTACAATCCCTTTACTACCACAAACATATATCAAATTTACTATCATACAAGATTTTTCCACTAGCTTTCTGTCTTTTAAACATTTGTAATTCTGTTTGTGACCACTGGAGGGGGCAATATGCAAAAGCAGTTGCAAGCTAAAAGTAGATTTGTTTCAAAAATCCAAACCCATTTATTTTCCATGGAATTTCACTCTTCTTGTTACCGTGCTGTTATCATGATAAAAATCAAATTTCCGTTGTCAATAGATTAACAGTAAAAGTTAACTATCCACTATTTTACCTCTAAAATGATGCATTTCTTTTTGCTACTATTGACTGGGCGTAATACATTTTCAGTGGTGGGAGGATGTTTGAATTTTTCTTAAGGAGAGGTCATTGTTTATTCAAAATGTACTGTTTTTTTTTGTTTTGTATATTTTTTAGCATTTTATTTTTCCTCATTGATATTTCATGCTTTTAGAAAGTAGCAGAAAAAAAAAACAGAAGCAGACAACAGAAAAGAAAAATGAAATGCAAGATTTTGTTCAAACACTTGAGTCTTTCCCAGAATTGCCCTTAGTAACACTCTTTCTCAGAGCTCCTCATACAGCAGGGTGGACATATGCTATATACAGTGGATATAAAAAGTCTACACACCCCTCAATTGTGCCTATAGTTACACTTTAACAATTTATTAGAAGATTTTTTATTGTCAATTTTCTGTGATGTAAAAAAAAAAAAAGACAAAGATAAATAATTTCAAAACATTTTCCACCTTTAATGTTGCCTATAAACTATACAACCCAATTGAAAAACAAACTGAAATCTTTTAGGGGGGAAGTAAAAAAAAACTAAAATAATGTGGTTGCATAAGTGTGCACACACTCTTATAACTGGGGATGTAGCTGTGTTCAGATTTAGGCAATCACATTCAGACTCATGTTAAATAGGAGTCAGTACACCCCTGCCATCAATTAAAGTGCCTCTGATTAACCCCAAATAAAGTTCAGCTGTTCTAGTAGGTCTTTCCTGACATTTTCTCATTGTTCAAAGGTATCAGTCAGGAGAAGGGTACAATGGAATTTCCAAGGCATTATACCATAGAACACAGTGAAGACAGTCATCATCAATTGGAGAAAACATGGCAGAACAGTGACATTACCAAGAACTGGACATCCCTCCAAAATTGATGAAAAGACGAGAAGAAAACTGGTCAGGGAGGCTGCTAAGAGGCCTACAGCAACATTAAAGGAGCTTCAGGAATATCTGGCAAGCACTGGTTGTACGGTACATGTGACGACAATCTCCCATATTCTTCATATGTCTGGGCTATGGGGTAGAGTGTCAAGACCGAAGCCTTTCCTTACGAAGAAAAACATCCAAACTCGGCTTAATTTTGCAAAATCACATCTGAAGTCTCCCAAAAGCATGTGGGAAAATGTGTTATGGTCTGACGAAACCAAGGGTGATCTTTTTGGCCATAATTCTAAAAGAAATGTTTGGCACAAAAACAACACTGCACATCACCAAAAGAACACCATACCCACAGTGAAGCATGGTGGTGGCAGCATCATGCTTTGGGGCTGTTTTTCTTCAGCTGGAAAAGGGAACTTAGTCAAGGTAGAGGGAATTATGAACAGTTCCAATTACCAGTCACTATTGGCACATAGCCTTCAGGCTTCTGCTAGAAAGCTGAACATCTTTCAGCAAGGCAATGACCCAAAGCATACATCCAAATCAACAAAGGAATGGCTTCACCAGAAGAAGATTAATGTTTTGGAATGGCCCAGCCAGAGCCCCAGACCTGAATCCGATTGAAAATCTGTGGGGGTGATCTGAAGAGGGCTGTGCACAGGAGATGCCCTCGCAGTCTGACAGATTTCCAGTGTTTTTGTAAAGAAGAGTGGGCAAATATTGCCATATCAAGATGTGCCATGCTGATTGACTAATACCCAAAAAGACTGAGTGCTGTAATAAAATCAAATGGTGCTTCAACAAAGTATTAGTTAAAGGGTGTGAACACCTATGCAACCATTTTATTTTAGTTTTTTAGTTTTACTTCCCCTTACTTCAGTTTTTTGTACAGTTTATAGGTCACATAAAGGTGGAAACAGTTCTGAAATGATTTATCTTTGTCTCATTTTTTTACATCACAAAAACCTGACAATAGAACATCTTCTAATAAAATGTTAAAGTATAACTATAGGCACAATTTTTAAAAATATGTGATGCAGGCTGTCACTAACATTAACTCAGCAGTCTCCCTTATAAAAGTTTTATTACCAATCGTTCCATCCAGTAGATCTTTTATTTTTCCACTAACAGCAACAGGCGAAGCTGTCCCATTTAAGGAAAGTTGCAATGATAAGTCCCTGTTTGAGCTGCTAACTGGTCAGGGCAGTTGTCAATCAGCCATTGGGAGGTATAGACTGCAGCTGATTGGATGAAATCATTGGGAGGCCAACGTCCTGCAGAAATGGGAGCTGGTGGTCAAATTATGAAAAAAAAAAAAAATAGCCTTAGAGAGAAAGAGCAAAAATTGTCAGGAGAAACAGGTAGTTATTAAAAATTTATTCAAACTAATATATAAAACCTTGCACAGCAACAGCAGTACATTTGCAAAGGAGGAGGGAGAGGTTTTAAGAGTAGTTAGGGTTAGGGTTATCCACCTTAAAAATTCTTACCAGTCCTGCCACCCATCACGTCAATTCTTGGTGTCTTGCAAAGAAACTTCAGTATCCGACACATCTGGGTGTATGATATTGCTGTGATCCTTGCTGTGTGCTGTGGTTCCACCTGCTGGCACCACTGTGTCACTGCAGAGCTGATGGCAATTGGTGGGCAACCTATGACCCAGGCATCGTACACACCTGGAAATTTCAGATACTGATATCAAGTTTGGGCTTTGTAACTCTCTAAGAGAAGGACGATCTGTCAATAGTATGATGTGTGGGAGGCTGTATGCCACCCCTGGAAACCCTGCCACGTTGGGCCACAGTCTGTGTTGGCTATGCAGAAAGTTTCTGCTGCTCTTGGAATTAAAAAAAAGATGATGCAGGACAAACAGCTCTCTCCCCATCTGTCATTCTCTCTATCTATGGTCACCACTCATCTGTACAGTAGCGATCGAAAGTTTGGGCACCACAGGTAAAAATTTGTATTAATTTGCATAAAGAAGCCAAGAAAAGATGGAAAAATCTCCAAAAGGCATCAAATTACAGATTAGACATTCTTATAATATGTTAACAAAAGTCAGATTTTATTTCCATCACTGACACTTTCAAAATTACATAAAACAAAAAAATGGCATCTGCAAAAGTTTGGGCACCGTGCAGAATTTATAGCATGCACTGCCCCCTTTGCAAGGCTGAGACCTGCCAGTGTCATGGATTGTTCTCAATCATCGTCTGGGAAGACCAGGTGATGTCAATCTCAAAGGTTTTAAATGCCCAGACTCATCTGACCTTGCCGCAACAATCAGCACCATGGGATCTTCTAAGCAGTTGTCTAGAAAACTGAAACTGAAAATAGTTGACGCTCACAAAGCTGGAGAAGGCTATAAGAAGATAGCAAAGCGTTTTCAGATGTCAATATCCTCTGTTCAATATGTAATTAAGAAATGGCAGTCATCAGGAACAGTGGAAGTTAAAGCAAGATCTGGAAGACCAAGAAAAATATCAGACAGAACAGCTCGCAGGATTGTGAGAAAAACAATTCAAAACCCACGTTTGACTGCACGATCCCTCCAGAAAGATCTGGCAGACACTAGAGTTGTGGTACACTATTCCACTATAAAGAGATACTTGTACAAATATGGTCTTCATGGAAGAGTCATCAGAAGAAAACCTCTTCTACGTCCTCACCACAAAAATCAGCGTTTGACAATATAGACAAGCCTGATGCATTTTGGAAACAAGTTCTGTGGACCGATGAGGTTAAAATTAAACTTTTTGGCCGGAATGAGCAAAGGTACGTTTGGAGAAGAAGGGGCACAGAATTTAATGAAAAGAACCTCTGTCCAACTGTTAAGCATGGGGGTGGATCAATCATGCTTTGGGGTTGTATTGCAGCCAGTGGCACAGGGAACATCTCACGAGCAGAAGGAAAAATGGATTCAATAAAATTTCAGCAAATTTTGGATGGTAACTTGATGCCATCTGTGAAAAAGCTGAAGTTAAAGAGAGGAAGGCTTCTACAAATGGATAATGATCCTAAACACACCTCGAAATCCACGGGGGATTACATCAAGAGGCGTAAACTGAAGGTTTTGCCATGGCCTTCACAATATCCTGACCTCAACATTATTGGAAATCTATGGATAGACCTTAAAAGAGCAGTGCGTGACAGACAGCCCAGAAATCTCAAAGAACTGGCAGACTTTTGTAAGGAAGAATGGGCAAAGATACCTCAAACAACAATTGAAAGACTCTTGGCTGGCTACAAAAAGCGTTTACAAGCTGTGATACTTGCCAAAGGGGGCAGTACAAGATATTAACTCTGCAGGGTGCCCAAACTTTTGCAGATGCCATTTTTTGTTTTCTGTTATTTTGAAAGTGCAAATGATGGAAATAAAATCTAACTTTTGTTGACATATTATAAGAATGTCTAATCTGTAATTTGATGCCTTTTGGAGATTTTTCCATATTTCCTTGGCTTCTTTATGCACATTAATACAATTTTTTACCTGGGGTGCCCAAACTTTCGATCACCACTGGATATAAGACCTAAATGGAGGACAGCTGTGGAGGAAGATGGGTTAGAAAGATTTAAAAATGTAACAATCCATAACAACCAATTAGCATCATCTTTTATTGTTCTGCATGAATTGAAATGAGAACTATGCATGCTTCCTTTGGTTCACCAGGCCTTGTATATCCTTATTAGTCTTGACAATAAATAGGCTTAACAAATCTTGGCATGCAGAGGCCACTACATGTTCTCTGTATAAGTTTTAAAGAGCAGCTGTACTTAGTAGGAGCTCTAAGAGCTCTTGTCATTTTTTGCAGGAATGCACATTATGGTGGACTTACCTTTCAGTGTTCCCTCCTCTCCTCCAGTGATGCAAAGTCTGCACTCCCCCGTATTTTTCTGTTACCATTTTCTCCTGCTCTTCTTTCATTTTTGGAATCTTCTGTACTCAGCCATTGATTATCTATAGATGATATAACGCCTATGCATGAGCACTTGATTTCAAACGTCCCAGGACCTGGTTCCTACTCCTAGCATCTTACATATGGCTGGAAGTCAGTGTACAATTAGCAGAGATGTATAGTAACTAAGTAGAACTACTTCACTACTGTACTTAAGTACCGAAATGCGGTATCTGTACTTTCCTAGAGTAGAATTTTTTTCTCCTACTTCCACTTTTACTTCACTACATTTTTTCAATGATTTCAATACTTCTACTCCAATATTTTTTTTTGTGCTGCATAGTTACTCGTTACTATTATAAAAATTACCACTGCCAGAACAGTAGATGGCAGGTTTCATGAAGCTCAAAACATGTGTATTATCAGCGCATACGAAAATAAATGCTACTGTATGCATAAATAAAAGCTGCATTTGAAATAATAAAAAACAATATGAGGTTCAAACTTTTGACTTCTTTCTTTAATAACTACATAACACAGTACTTGTACTTTTACTTTCAGTACTTGAGTAGCAATTTTTTTTTCAAAACTACTTGTACTTTTACTTTCAGTACTTGAGTAGCAAAATTTTTAAAAAAACTACTTGCAATACTTAAGTACAAAAAATGTTGAATACTTTGAGTACTACTCAAGTCACTTTTTGATCGAGCACTTCCACTTCTACTCAAGTCACTTTTTGATCGAGCACTTGTACTTTTACTCAAGTATGGGTTTTGAGTACTTTATACAACTCTGACAATTAGGAAAACAGTTTGAAGGAAGGCAAAGAAATTTTATGGCAGAAGAGAAAGAGGAGTTGATTTACTAAAACTGGAAAGTGCCAAATTGGGTGCAGCTCTACACAGAAACCAATCTGCTTCCAGGAATTTTTGTCAAAGCTTAATTGAGAAGCTGGTGGTCTACCATGCAGGGCTGCACCAGATTTTGCTCTCTCCAGTTTTAGTAAATCAAACCCTGTGTGGGGTCAATTTATCAATTCAATTTATATTTTTTTTAACCCAAGATTTAAACATTTTGTAACTGCATTGGGAAAAAGGGGTGAATCTTGGGTGAAAGTTGTAAGAATTGGGGAGTGAAAAAATTTATACATTGAACCTACAGAGTCCCTTCTACCATAAAATTATACCTGTTAGTTCATCTTTATTTATTTTATTTTTTTAGTTCCTCTTTATTTATTTTATTTTATTTTTATTTCAGGTACTTATATAGCGCTGTCAATTTACGCAGCGCTTTACATATACATTGCACATTCACATCAGTCCATGCCCTCAAGGAGCTTACAATCTAAGGTCCCTAACTCACATATATACACAGTAGGGCCAATTTTCTTATACAGGATCCAATTAACCCACCAGCATGTCTTTGGAGTGTGGGAGGAAACCGGAGTTACCGGAGGAAACTCACGCAGGCACAGGGAGAACATGCAAACTCCAGGCAGGTAGTGTTGTGGTTGGGATTCGAACCAGCGACCCTCTTGCTGCTAGGTGAATGTGCTAACCACTACACCACTGTGCAAAGTGGAACTAAACCCAACAATTTACCAGCTTCCAAAAACAGTTGCATACAAGGCATGTTGTGTTTGATAATTATCACAGGTGCTTGTGTTCTCAACTGAACTGTCAAGACATCGAATGGCTGGTGCCATAACTGATTACATGTGCAGAAGGATGGCAGCTGCCTATCAAACAGAAGGCTAAGATGGCATCTTCTTAGTCTGTAAAAGACAAGTGGTTTAGTTCCGCTTTAACAGGTAGCGAAATATAAATGATATCACTTCCAATAACTGACTCATGTAAAAGAAATTTTGGAGGCAAAGTTCAATATCAGGTTATTAAAAGAAGAAAGTGCTATAGCAGGGAACAGTGAAAGAGATTCAATAAGGCATTTTTATCATATTATCAGTTATTTTTATGTAGTCAGAAACCTTGAGCTCAATTCATGAAAGCCCTGCAAACTTTTCATTGTTAGTACTGACACATGAAACAAATTCAATTAGTGAATTTGTTACAGTTTGTCGCTTTTATTGTGACATGTTCGTAAAGAAATATCGCCATATCAGTGATAAGGAAAGGGGAGAAAAATAAGATAAATAAATATGTTGGATTAAATTGCTTTGTCACACATGTAATTATTGTGTCATATGTTTGAGACAATTCTGGGTCAACATTTTTTCTTTATGTTCCTTTGGAACTGATATTTGACATCTTTTAAAACAGCTTGTCTGTCTTTAAGTTTAAGTTCATACTTGATTTTTACTTCCCCAAATTGTTTTTCCAATTTCCAGCATCCGCAAAGACATTTTTGGGCATCTTCAGGCTTAACCTCCCTGGCGGTATGATTATGTCTGGAATTACATACCAAAAGCGGTACAATTCTTTTCATGGAAATTTGGCGTTATGTATTATAGGCCTACAATTCTTAGTAATTACTGACTTAAACCTGACCAAAACAAGACTCTAGTAGACATCCCAGATGTGATAAATTTGAAACACAAACGCATGAATTATAATCAAATCAATAATATTATTTTATTATTTAATATATAATATATATAATAAAATTATATTATTGATTAGATTATAATTCATGCATTATATATTATATACAGATATGTGTGTGTGTATATATATATATATATATATATATATATATACACACATATATATATATAATATATAACGCATGAATTATAATTGAATCAATAATATAATTTTATATATATATATATATATATATATATATATATATATGTGTGTGTGTGTGTGCATATTATATATATATATATATATATATATATATATATATATATATATATATATATATATATATATGCATATGCATATATATATATATATATATATATGCATGCATATATATATATATATGCATATATATATATAATATAATATAAAGTGTGTTTTGTGTAACGTTTTTTTTTTTTTTTTTGAATTTCCCTCCCTAGTTCCGCTCCCATGCAGCATTGCTGCTGCAGGGAACGGAACTAGGAAGTGATCGTACCGACGGAGGGACGGAGGAGCGGCGGGACTCTCGGCTGGCGGTCGCAGCAATGAGAGATCATCGCTGGATCGCCAGGATAAGGTAAGAGAAGCTCCGCTGCGCTCTCTGCAATCCACCCCGAGCGTGACTCGGGGTTACCGTTCCTGCAATGAAAAATCAACCCCGAGTCACGCTCGGGATTACCGCTAAGGCGGTTAAAGTGTTACTAAACCCATAACAGTAAAATGAGTCTGTATATGCAATAAAGCATGCTTGTTATGCTTACTGTGGAACCCAAGGGATTAATCATCTGCATTGTGTAAAAAAGGCTGTTTGATCCTGTCTTCTCTGATCCTCACCTTCTTCCACTGTCCCCGATCCATCTCCTGATAGAACAGAACCTTGCACATGCTCAGTATGGTGTGTATTGTTGGAGGTTTTTTTTTTTTCTTTTTCTTGGGAGAGTGCATGTGATCAGCACAGAGCCAGTTAGCACTGTCCAGACAGAGGATCAGGGGTCCTGCAGCCTCATAGGACAGCCAGAGTAGAATGAAAACTCCTCCCACAAGCTTTAACCAGACACTGATAGAAGTCACAAGACTTTATACTGCTGATGAGAAAAGGTATTTAGCAGTGTTATATTTACTAAAATAATTGCATTTCCATGTTCTGTGTACTGTGGGAGACCAGATACAGGTGGTTCCCAGGTTACAAACAACATAGGATCTGTAAGTTTGTACTTAAAGCGGTAGTATACCGCTTTTTGTAACTTTTAACTACAGGTAAGCCTATAATAAGGCTTACCTGTAGGTACAATTAATATCTCCTAAACCTGCATGGTTTAGGAGATATTTGCACTGCATGCAGCCGCTGACGTGAGCGGCGCATGCGCTCTGAAGGTCCGGCGGACCTTCAGAGTTTCCTTGCCGAGAAGTGCTGGAAAATGACTCCCACGCGCATGCGTGGGAGGGACGTCATCGCGGCTCTGGCCACTCACAGCGCCGGAGCCGGAAGAGATGCCAAGGGATCATGTCCCACAGCGGTGTCCGGGGGTCCATGTCGGGGCTTTGGTCTAAGGTAAGTATTTCATAATGAGCTAGTATGCGATGCATACTAGCTCATTATGCCTTTGTCTTGCAGGGTTTTTTTTTTGTTTTTTTAGTATACTACCTCTTTAAGTTGGATTTGTTTGTAAGTCGGAATAGGTAACTTTTTTTAAGTATAGCTACAGCCAAAAAACATTTTTTAACATTTTTTTGGATAGCACAGGGAATGGTTAACATCCCAGCAAGGTTGGTTTTGCTGTCTGTGCCCCATTTCAGAAGATTTCACCTCACTTTCTGTCCCTATGGCAATTGGATTTTGAAAATTTTGGGTTGTTGTGGAAACCAGGATTGGTGATAAACCTCTATTGGAGACACCTTTTTCCCATGATAACTCTTCCACTAGTGAATTTCCCTCCCTAGGAGTAGATTTCTCCTCTCTTCCTGTTGTCTCCCTCCATTTATAAGTAGAAGTTGTTTGTAAGTTGGATGTTTGTAACCCGGGGACCGCCTGTATAGTGAATGCAGGGTCCTGGGTTTAGTAACACTTTAAGTGGTTTTGTTTTAGCTAATTATTAAGTGAAGAGAAGGCCATACATTTTGCAAAAAAGTACATTTATAGGTTCTCCCAATGAGGTCTATAGGGGTCACAAATTTACAACTCAGCTCCAAAGAAGCTCAAACAATTTTTCAAACTGCAAGCAACATGCTTTGGTGTGAAGAAGCGCCATTGAATATAATGTGAATCTTATTGTTGATCATTGAAGCACCTCAGGAGACACATTTCAAATCACACATGGGCCTAGGCCTAAAACTCTGCCACTTTGTAGGATGCTTGCCATGGTTCTGTCAGAGTTGGAACAGATTCATATTCATATACACCTTACTGACATACACTTTATTATGTCACTAGTTCTGCTCTACTTTGAAACAAATTTCCAAAGAATTACTAAAATGTTCTTTATGAAATCCAGGGAAGGTTTCCAAACACAAACTTCCTGCCCAGTAACCCTATACAAGAAAACTGCCAACTGTCTTTTTTTCTGCTGAGTGTAAAAAAGCAGTTTACAGCATAAGTACTAATGGACGGCACCGTGAAAAGAAATACGTGTCAGATATTGATATTTCTTTAGAAGTACAGTGTTGTAAACATTATTAGAAGCTCTCACGCCATGTCATTATTTGTAACCTTTTCGCTTAAAGCGGAGTTCCAGCCGTTTACTCACCTGTCCAACGGTCCAGCGATGCGGCCGTCGGAAGCCTCGATCCTCTCCCTCGGCGCCGGCATCACTGCTGTGGGCACCCGGCTGTTACAGTTTGCGGCTTCACAGCCGGGTACCCACTGTGCATGCGCGAGTCGCGCTGCGTGCCGTGATTGGCCGGCAATCTTCTGGGACCTCTGACGTGTCCCAGAAGATTGCAGGGAGGGAGGGGGAGAGGAGAACTTCTGCTCAGGGCGCCGCGGCGCTCCGAGCGGAAGTGGGAGCGGGTACCTGTCAAAACTAGGTACCCGCTCCCCCCCCCCAAAAAAATGACATGCCAAATGTGGCATGTCGGGGGGTCAGGACTCCCTAAAGCGGAAGTTCCACTTTTGGGTGGAACTCCGCTTTAAGGCCCCTTTCACACAGGAAGTCTGTTCAGATCCGCCTGTCCATCTTTCAGGTGGATCTGAATGGATGCCCCATACATCTCTATGGGGCATCGGATGTCAGCAGAGACATGTCCGCTGACATCCAATCCGATCCGTCAAAACCGGACGGATGGAAACCCTATTTTCCATCTGTCCGGCAGATCGGATCGGATGAGAATGGACAGATGGTTTGTTCTCATCCGATTCCCCCAGAGAGAAGAATGGGGACCTGACAGCTCTGTCTCTGCACACAGCATGGAGACAGAGCTGCCATCCGCCTGCTCAGCAGGAGATCGGCGGATCGATCCCCCGCTGAGAAAAACAGGGTCCGCCTGACGGACTCCCTGTGTGAAAGAAAAACCTTAGGCTTAAGGCCTCAATCTCGCTGGCACTGTCAAACCTGCAATTATATGTAGTTAGAGCAGTGTTTCCCAACCTTTTTTCAGTCAAGGCACCCTTTAAAAATTATGGACAGTCTCAAGCCGCCCCATTCTAAAATGTAAAAACGTTAGAGGTGATTTATTCTTCCAAAGCAAATACACTTTTGTAAACTGGTACTGACTAGTATTCCAATGTTTCTCTTCTCCCTCAGTTTTTCTCTATCATTCAGCAAATGTGAGGGGCAGGGGAGGGTCAAACAAGGATGCTATGCAGGCGACTGACATCCTCAGTATCAACTGATTATGCCAATGGTCGTTAAGACGCCGGCAGTTAGAAGGTTGTATTTGTGGACAATGAAAACCTTTTTTTGAAAACAAATTTTGGGCAATTTTTAGCCATTTTGCCAAGGCACCCCTGAAGAAACCTTTGGCACCCCAGGGTGCCTGGGCACACTGCTTAAAAAAGGCTGATTTAGACAATATTTCTAAATGTACTGGAACTAAAACATGCTCATAGGACTTTATTTTCAACACATGCAAATCTTTCTGATGAAACAAAAACTGCTAAAAAAGAAGCAATCTTTTTTGTTCAACTATGAATGTGTAATGTACATATTATTAACACAATGGATGTGACAGTGTAGTACTTGCGTTTTACGTTGATATAATAAAATTATTGTGTTGTTCTCTCTGTTTTTCTGAAAAGAGTTAAAGAATAATTCTTGGCATGGATATTTTATATCCATGCATCTCATAAAATTAGAATATCATCAAAACGTTAATTTATTTCAGTAATTCAATTCAAAAAGTGAAACTCACATATTTTATATAGATTCATTACACACAGAGTGATATATTTCAAGAATTTCTTTCTTTTATTTTGATGATTGTGGTTTACAGCTAGTAAAAACCCCAAATGCAGTATTTCAGAAAAACTGAATATTACATACAAAAAAAAATAATTTTTAATACAGAAATGTTGGCTTAGTAAAAGTATGTCCATGTACAGTTTAGTATGCACTCAATCGTGGTATCACTGTGCTTGATTGGGCAGCAAACTCGCCTGACCTAATTCCCATAGAGAATCTGTGGGGTATTGTCAAGTGGAAGATGAGACACCAGACCCAACAATGAAGATGAGCTGAAGGCTGCTATCAAAGAAACCTGGGCTTCCATAACACCTCAGCACTGCCACAGGCTGATCGCCTCCATGCCATGCCACATTGATGCAGTAATTCATGCAAAAGGAGCCCTGACCAAGTATTGAGTGCATACTATACTGTACATTGGCATACTTTTCAGTAAGCCAACACTTCTGAATAAAAAAGAACTTTTTTTTTTATTGGTCTTATGTAATATTCTATATATACTGAACTTTGGGTTTTCACTAGCTGTAAGCCACAATCATCAAAACTAAAAGAAAGAAATGCTTGAAATATATCACTGTGTGTTTAACACATCTACAGTATATAAAATATACTAGTTTCAGTTTTTGAAATGAATTACTGAAATAAATTATCTTTTTATTGATATTCTAATTTTATGAGATGCCCCTGTATAGTTACATTCATTCATCATGTATCATTGTAACTATGTACAGTATGTAACATACCAGCCGAGGACGTCTTGTGACAAAACGCGTACAGCGCCATTGTATCACTTTTGGTGCCGGTACTCGCGTGGAACGCATTGCGTTCCAAGGACTTCCTGTATCGCTTGTTATCTCTTCTATATTGTGAGTACCCATTTTTTATGCACTTTACCATTAAAGGCTTTACAATATTACACTATTAGCCTTTTTCTTACCCCATATGACCTACCTGCCCTACCCTGTCCTGATTGGCTGACGAACACCTGCGGACCACTGGAGGACCTACCCTCTTTGAGTGTGGACCCTCACAGGATCCTGAATACCCTGTAAAGAGCCCCTGTCTATCCCAGGACCCCAAGGAGGACCCCTGGTATATCCATACCTACAAAGGGAACCAGGATCCACTTGAGTGATCGTTATCCTCAATTTATACCCGCTCTATACCCCTGTATGAGGTGGGTATATCCGGTGAGTGGGCTACTTACCCTAGGGGTCACTGAGCACCTCACCACCTACCCACCACGGGTCACCTCCGACATCTATATTTGAAGTCACCCATATTCATTTATACTTCATTTACATTTGTTTATGGACTTTCACCCAGTCACTTTAATTGATTTTCTTCGGATTTGTGTACTGGACTATTTTGTCAGTTGACATTTTGTCACTTTTAGTGCACTCATCACTTTATTGTACTTTTTGGTTGATACCATTTTATTTGATCTTGTGCACTTTGCCACTTTATTGTCATCCCTCACCATTTTGCACCTTATCACCTTTGTGATATACAAACCCGTAAATGGAACTGTGCATGCAAAGGATTGTAAACAGGCAGGCAGGTAAGTCTTTTTTTTTTTTTGCAGAAGAAACATTGCATGTCTCTTCTATAGTAAACAGCATGCCTGTTTTCAGATATTTATTTTTGTGCCTTTGGTTCCACTTTAAAGCAGGAACATCTAAACGTAGAAAAAAATATAGTTTCAAAGGCATAAGCGTTGTTTCTACATTTCAGATCACTTCTCCAGCGTTTAGAAAAGCTGAACACAGGACTGCCAATGTGAATGGGGCCTTAGGCTTCTGTATGCATGCACAAGTATCCCCAGATCCTAGCAAATATTTATTTTCCTTTCTCAAGACGAATGCCCTTGAAGGAAATTATGCGGTACGGGAGGAGCGCTGAGAGAAGTTACTGGCAGGTGCAGGAATAAACAGTGACACACAGCCCAGCAGCATCAACATTGTCTGTGTCTGCCATTCACTCTACACAAGTACAAAAAAACAGAAACACAAACTTGTCATTTTTATGTGACACCCACTTTTGTCTTTGTGCAGCACACCTCACACCAGGCCCTCCTCTTTCCAGCCCACTTGCATGGGCGGCTAGCTAGGGACAAAGCTTTAAAAGCTCATCAGTACGAAAGAGATCACAAAAGGGCTAGCTGGCTTCATCAGCTGCATTCAATGACACTGGGTGGAGGAACCCGTCTCCGTCCCATAACCTCCCCATACAAGAGGGTATTCTGTCCAGCCACCACACCCACAACACTGCACAGACACTGCCTTTGGTTGTTCAATTGAAACATTAAGTAATAGAACATGGGTGATTGTTTAAAGGTGCCCATAGACCTTTTGTCAATTGGAGCTGTGCTGGCAGGGCCATACAGGGCCATACATAAATTTCAGCTGAGCCGACAGGAATTGGCCAAAATTCGAGTGGTGTACGGCCAACTTAGACAAGCCTTGTCTATTTATTCTCAAAAGGAGTCTGGGGGCCAATAGTGTTACAACTACCGTTACTCACTCCCCAGCGCTTATGGATCAATAAAATTGTTATACAAGAAAAATAGAACCCTAAATTGGATATAGCTGCTGCTATAAAATGAACAAGATACTATACAACATATGTGTTAAACTACTCATATAAAAGGGCGTGATCCTCCTGAAAAGTAAATTACATTAGCAGCGCTTAATAAAGTCTTTGGAGTCCCAATTGCAATTCACAATCCTAAAAAATCAATATATTCCCTGGTATAAATACACATCAATCTCCAGAGGTCAAACTGACTATTTATCCTGCTGATAAGCTGGTGCTCTTCCTCTTCTCTGCTTCACAGGCCTAACCAAGATTGGACTCCTTCAAAAAATAGTTGTTGCCTGATTCGTTGGCTTCAACTATATGTTTATTCTGGGTCAGTGACCCATAGGGGTTGCTTTACTAAAGGCAAATAGACTGTGCACTCTGCAAGTGCAGTTGCTCCAGAGCTTAATAAATGAGCAGAAGCTCATGACTTCCATCATCCAATCATGTGCAAGCAAAAATGCTATTTTGTTTTTTATTTTCCTTGCATGTGATTGAGTATTCTTTGAAAAGTGAAGCTACTCTCAAAATCTTGGGTTTTATTGCCCCATATTATGATTCAAGAAGCAGGGCCTGGACTGGCCAATGGGATACCGGGATATTTCCCGGTGGGCCGCTTTAATAGGGCCGCCCGCAGCGCCGCTTTATGTATTTCCGGTACACCAGCCCGCTGCATTGATTGGGGCCGCTCGCTGCTGATGATGGCCGCTGTGCAGGCTGCACTGCCCGGCCCCCGCTGTGCTCCAGAATGACGGTCCATGACCGTCCATCTCTTTCTACGTCAGCCGATGTGAGCGGCATGATGTCACGGGGCAGCTGCGCCTGTGCCCTGCGCGGTGGACGGCGGTGCTGGTGCATCAAGTTACTGAGGCGAGCTGACTGGCTGTCATGGCGTCGACGATCCCTCCCCCTCCCAGTCTCCCACACAGACTACGAAACTTCATGGCCATCAGCATCAGCATGTGATCGCAGGTGAGGGGTGAGCCTGAGGTCACAGAGTCATGAGAGTGAGTGTCTGAGTGAGCAGTGCGGTTTTATCCATGCTATGGCTGAGTGTCCCATTTTCTAGGGCTTTTTTTTTCTTGGTAACGGTAAGGAGCCTGAACTCTGCCTCCATTGTGGGTGTGTGTGTGATCTCTGCTCTGGATATCCAGTGTGGTGCGTCAGACATCTGTACCATGCCCGCACAGCGCCAGACATCTGTACCATGCCCACACAGCGCCAGACATCTGTACCATGCCCGCACAGAGCCAGACATCTCCTGTACCATGCCCGCACAGAGCCAGACATCTCCTGTACCATGCCCGCACAGCGCCAGACATCTGTACCATGCCCGCACAGCGCCAGACATCTGTACCATGCCCGCACAGAGCCAGACATCTCCTGTACCATACCCGTACAGAGCCAGACATCTCCTGTACCATGCCCGCACAGCGCCTGACGTCTGTACTATGCCCGCACAGCGCCTGACGTCTGTACCATGCCCGAACAGCGCCTGACGTCTGTACAATGCCCGCACAGCGCCTGACGTCTGTACCATGCCAGCACAGCGCCTGACATCTGTACCATGCCCGCACAGCCCCTGATGTCTGTACCATGCCCGCACAGCGCCTGACATCTGTACCATGCCCGCACAGCCCCTGACGTCTGTACCATGTCCCCACAGCCTCTGACATCTCCTGTACCATGTCCGCACAGCCTTTGACATCTCCTGTACCATGTCCACACTCTCTGACATCTCCTGTACCATGTCCGCACAGCCTGTGACATCTCCTGTACCATGTCCGCACAGCCCCTGACATCTCCTGTACCATGTCCGCACAGCCTGTGACATCTCCTGTACCATGTCCGCACAGCCTGTGACATCTCCTGTACCATGTCCGCACAGCCTCTGACATCTCCTGTACCATGTCCGCACAGCCTGTGACATCTCCTGTACCATGTCCGCACAGCCTGTGACATCTCCTGTACCATGTCCGCACAGCCTGTGACATCTCCTGTACCATGTCCGCACAGCCTGTGACATCTCCTGTACCATGTCCACACAGCCTATGACATCTCCTGTACCATGTCCGCACAGCCTGTGACATCTCCTGTACCATGTCCGCAGCCCCTGCACCTCCTTTATCGTGTCCGCACTTTTACCGCTTTTAACCGGAATTTGCTCATATATATATGAAGCACTACATGCTTTCATATCGTTCTTATCTATATATAATACACTCTTCAAATGTGCTTTAAAATGCATGATTTTCCCTTTTATGAACAAGAAAATAATGGCGCTATGCTGTTGGGTCGGTATAATAATGCTATGGGGCTGGTATGAAATTTTTTCCAGGGCTGAATTTTATTCCCAGTCCGGCCCTGTCAAGAAGTGATCGTATGAATGACCACCTTCCAGTGTTTATATACCCATGTTAAAACACAAACCATGTTATTCCTGTTCACTTCTGTTGGTGGCCAAATGCTCATCTGTGATCTCAGAGAAGACCTAACCCAATTTCCAAGATTCTCTGTCATTCTGTTTCTCCCCATTTATGTACTATTTCCTATTGTCTATACAAAGCATGCAAGGATTGTTCGCTGCTCTGCACAATGATCCTTTCACTTGTACTATTCTCAAAATATTATTAAAAACTATTGAAACAGAAAAGTGAAACTAGGGGGCGTGGTTTGGCCTCGCTAGCGGATGGCTGCCTGAGAACGGAGCTCCCGCCGCCACGAGCACAACACTTCACCCGATGGAGACACATCAGCCCGCACTAGCCACCGATTGATGGGGTCAAGGTCCCGCAACTCCTCTGCCACCAGATCTCGCTTCCCGAGGGAATCCGGAACGAGATTGAGCCATAACAAGCCTGGGACTCAGCACACCCAGATGGCAAGTATGGCGGCTACATCATATGCACAGGTGCTCGCTCAGCCATCCCATCCACCTTCATTCTCTCATGCTTCCGCACAGGGGGAACCCTTTTCCTGGCACTACCAGAAGGCCCGTATTCATCATTGTTCCCCAACTCACGGGTACTATAATGCAGGGAAGCTCTTTTCCAGGGGAACCTGAAGATGTTCACACAGTCTGAAAGAATTTCATGCTCTCTAGCTACTATGTTCTCGTCAGCTCCACACTCTAGTATAGATCCAACCGACTAGGCCAAAACATTCTTCTCAGGCAGTGACCATGACTAAGCCAAGCGTAAGCAGTCCCCTGATTTATTGCCAGCAACGGTCATGCTAGCTCAGGGCACCTCCCATCATTCTCCTGCAACAGGAAAGTGATGGGGTACCCAATACTTGTGTTAGAGAGGTACTCCACAATTTTGGTTTCTCATGTACTCCCAGCCTGAGACTCACCTCATGAAATAAATGATTGTCCATTCAATCAGTCTTTTAAGGTATTGTATTGTGAACATGAACAAGGTGCAAGGTTCTCTCCAGTAACATTGTATATCACCTTCTTCTTCCTATGACATAACAGTGACACTCTTCATTAAAAGTTCAAGTTTAACAAGGAGGTGCCAGACAGTTTTTCCATCTTCCTTATGTTCCCTGAAAATGGGCTCTGTTTCTTTCCTGTTCTGGGCTTGCTCCAAAGGAGTGCATTCTGCAATCTGCATGATAGCTCACCACAGGGTACCATTTCCCAGAAGTCTCTCTGTTAGCTCACGTGGGCCCTGACTAATAAATGGAAAAGGCAGCCCAGCCTTCATTATACACCCAGAGGCAGGACTTCCTATAAAGGTGTACTAACCCATACTTTTAATTACATCATTAGTGTTTTCTTAGCTGTCTAGTCCAGCTGTATTGGATTTTTTAACATGTTTAAAGTGATTGTAAAGGTTGTGATTTTTTTTTTTAACAAACATGTCATACTTATCTTCTCTGTGCAATGGTTTTACACAAAGCAGCCTTGATCCACCTCTTTTTGGGCTCCCTGCAGACGCTGCAGGCACCTCCACCCAGCTTAGCAAGCTGCTTGCTCTAGGGGCACTCGTGCGTGCTCGCTCCCAAGTCACCTCTGTGTGTCTATGAGACACACAGAACATTGCTCGACCCACCCCCTGCTCCCTCTTCACTGACTGTGATTGCCAGCAGAAGGTGCCAATGGCTCCCGCTGCTGTGTCTCAGCCAATGAGGAGGCAGAGAACCTGGGAGAGCTTTTGCTCTTGTGCACATCAATTGATCAAGATCATGCTCTGGTGAGTATGGGGGGGGGGGGGGCTGCTGGAGTTGCTGCACACTGAAGGTTTTTTACCTTCATGCATAAAATGCATGAAGGTAAAAAACCTTCAGGCTGTTGAACCACTTTAAGGGCCAGTTCACACTAGCCACCTTTTAGAACAATCTGTTTTAGTGTGTAGGCTAGTGTATATCAGTTCAGTTCAGCAGGGTTCAGCCAAGACGTGAACCATGTATGGGCAGGATAATTGTACCCAAGTTGATCCAACGATTGACATGGGTACAAACAGCATGTCAGATTTTTTGGATTTGATTATTGGCTATAGCTGCTAGCAATAATCACTGTGTTCTACCAGTGGGGAGAGCTTCCCTCCTCCCTAATGTACTGCATTCCACCTGTGAACAGTTAGTTACACAGTTACATAGTTGGTAAGGTTGAATAAAGACATCAATTTATCCAGTTCAACCTGTGTGTGTGTATGAGTTTGTATGTATTTATGCCTCTACCATTTCCCATATACCTGTATATTGAGTTCCACATCTTCACTGCTCTAACAATAAAGAATCCCCTATGTAATTTAGGGTTAAACTGCTTCTCGTCCAAATTCATTGACTGACCATGTGTCTTTCCTAAGTGATCTTAGACTAAATAGTTTTTTTCCCTATGCTAGGGATCGCCACTTAGATATTTGTATATTGCAATCATATCTTCTCTTAAGCGTCTCTTCTCCTGGGAAAAGAGTTTATTGTATTTTGTTGTTCCTCATTACTGAGGTCTTCCATTGCCATGCAGTTGCCCACCCCTTTATTTTATCAAGGCCTTCCTGTAAGGTTATTTTATCCTATTGGGAAGTTATTACCCTGCTTAGCTTTGCATTGTCAGCAAACACTGAGACTGAACTATTTATTCCAACCTCTACATCATTTATTTACAAGGTAAACAGAATTAGTCCCAGGACAGAGCCCTTGGGCATCACGCTCACAACTCCAGACCATTAAGAAGATGCTCTATTTATCACCACGCTTTGGACATGCTCCTGTAACCAGTTTTCTATCCACAAACATACACTATCGTCATTGGCAACAGACCTCAATTTGTTAATTAATGGTTTATAGGGTACTGTATCAAATGCTTTGGTGAAGTTCAGATACACCTCAACCACAGGTAACCAGGATACAATTTACCACACCATGGAATGGTAAAAGTTTGCTTTGTGAAGAATGATCCTTCATAAATCCAAGCTAGTTTCTACTAATGATGCTATGTTTATTAGCACATTCTTGGATGTAGTCCTTTATCATCCCTCCAATGGTTTACATAATATTGATGTTAGGCTGACTGGTCTGTAGTTTCCAGGTATGTGGCTTTTTGCCAATCAGGCGGTACCACTCCAGTCAGTAAACTGTCCTTATAGATTAGGAATAATAGTTCTTTATGTTCTTTGAGGACTCTTGGGTATAAATCAATCATCTGGTCCTCGTGATTTATTCAGATTAAGTTTTTCAAATCTTTTTTAAACATTGGCTTCTGTAAGCCATTAGGGAACATTTTGTGCTGTTTTCATAATAATAACAACTTTCTTTCTTTTTACTCTCCCTCTGTTATGTGTCTCTCAATGTCTATTTTCGCTGCCCTGTTTGCAATTTTTTTTTTGCATCCTTTGTAGTGTTGGAATGTTGATGGTGACCCCTAAACGTTTTTTTAAAGGATAATATTTTCTCTTTAATATGGCTTTTTACACTCAAATTTAGCCACCCAGGTTTAACATTAGTTCTTTTATATTTGTTGCCCATTTGAATATACTGGTGGAAGCCTTTATTTGTATGTTCTTAAAGCGATCCCACTTTTTCTTTGTGAATTTTCTGTCTGGAATATCCTCCTATTTAATGTTGTAAAGTATGGAGCGCAGTTTGGTAAAGTTGGCTCTCTTGAAATGTAATGTTCTTGTTCTACCCTCATTTCTCAATTTCCTATGATTTACAGTGAACCTAATTACCATGTGATCACTGTTTCCTAAGTTATCTCTTAGGCCCCGTTCACACTGGGGCGACGCTACTTCGCCGGGCGACCTCACAGGTCGCGGCACGCTGCTCGCACCGCGACCTCGGAGCGGCCGGCACGGACTTCATAACATTGAAGTCTATGCAGGTCGCTCCGGGTCGCCCCAAAGAAGCTCCGGACCCTTTTTCTAAGATGGAGCGACTTGTGTCGCTCCTATTAGAACGGGTCCATAGCTTCTGTATGGCAGGCGACCTACGGCGACCTGTCAGGCGACCAGGTCGCCTGACAGGTCGCCCCAGTGTGAACGGGGGCTTACTTCCATACCTGCAATAAGCTCTTTGTTATTTGTAATTAGTAGGTCATCCACCTACTAATTTCTAGTTTGGGCATCCACCAATTCACACATGAAATTGTCCTGCAAGACATTCAAGATGAGTTCCATCTGCCCAGTCAATATCCAGATATTTGAAGACCTCCATGATAATAACATTACCCTTCGCCGCCAACCATTTCTATCTGTAGAAGGAGATTGATCTATTCTTCATCCTTCAGGTTAGGGGGCCTGTAGCATACACTGACTTTTAATTTTTTTCCCCCTTGATGTTCTAGGCACAAGTACACCACCTCCTGTCCTTCTGATACAGGGTTTACCCCTGGACGGTCGCAAGCCAGTCATGTGAGCTGTCAAACCAGGTTTCTGATACTCCTACGAAGTCAAAATCCTCCTTATGTATCAATAGTTCTAGTTCTGTCATTTTATTCATCGAACCTTTTATTTGTGAACATGCCTTTCAATTTTGTACTAGTGCATATTATTTTCTCCTTATATGTTCTGGGGCTGCAATAATGTTCTGGAAAAGGAGTGGGTAAGGTTCTGCTTAGCAATGTAAATATGCCTCTGGAAGGGTTATAATTGTGTACCATAAAGTGCTTTATGCTCAAATAAATAAGGTTCTGTAGGTGCATAACCAGTGTTTGGTAACTTTAAATGCAGGTAAACACAAAATAAAAGCAACAAATTACCCGTGATCAAAAAAAGTGACTGGTACTCTTCAAAGTGCTTCACAACTGTGCTTTGTGCACAAAAGACTGCTGGTAGAATAAAAATGTGTAAAAAATGAAAAATAAAAATAGAAAAGGAACTATACAATTTTGAACTATGGGCGATTGTTCCTCGTGTTTTTACATGTAAAACGAGGTAAAAGGAAAAAGGTATACTACCATATATGAAGCTTAGGTCTGTCACTCCAGCCACTGGGTGTCATTCGGATGTGGATCCCAGGTCTGCTGTCCTAAACATTGATTGCTGTAGATGCTGGTTACCCCCAAGAGGGGCGAGCTCTGTACTGAGTGAGGCACAAGAGGGGGAGCACGTTTGTGGAACATCAGCACCCAGCACTTATGTAAAGAATTAGTTGGAGCACTTTAAAGAGCACCTGTCACTTTATGAGTATGATGAACTTTGAAGGAACTGTTTTTAATGCATTTTTATTTTTCATTTTTTACACATTTTTATTCTGCCAGCAGTCTTTTGTGTACAAAGCACAGTTGTGAAACACATTAAGGAGCAGAAGTCACTTTTTTGGATCACTGTTTTTATCACAGGTAATTTATTTATTTATAGTAATTTGTTGCTTTTATTTTGTATTTACCTGCATTCACTGATTATGTACCTACAACACCCTATTTATTTATTTGAACATAAAGCACTTTCTGGTACACAATTATAACCCTTCCAGAGGCATATTTACATTGCTAAGCAGCGCCTTACCCACTATACTCCTTTTCCACTACCAAAAACATTCCCCTTTTTTAGGGGTGTCTTTGTTTTTTGTTAGGGCAGCAGCTTCTAAGGTTTTACCCAACACCACACATTGCGCGGTATTAGCCTTTAGCTTTTTGATGCAATAATGTTCTGTCAGGCTACGCGCTTTGGTCCTAGGTACTCTAGCTATGCTACCAACACTGACCACAGTAGCACCCTCTGATTTTTGCTAGCTGCCTGGAATAGCTTCCTCTGATCCCTCCCCCCATCACCTGCTTTAAAGGTTCCTTTAACTTTTTGGCCATCACCCCACCAACAGAGCTGCACACTCTCCATTTTGGTGCAGGCCACCTCTGCTATAGAGCCAGTCCAACCAAGAGGTCAGCCCAGTTCTCTAGAAACCCACAACCCTCCTTTCTGCACCAGTTCCACAGTTTTTTGTTAGGTTCCCTAAGCTCCTGCTGCCATTCTGGTGTGGCTCAAGGTACAAGTAATATTTCTGAGAATACTGCCTTGGAGAGCTTTTTCTTTAATATACTGGAGAACCTAAGTCCCAGAAATATACGTTTTTAGGATGCTCCATCTTCCTCTAACTTTGTCACTGGTACTCATGTGTACTATGACAGCTAGGTCCTCCTCAGCCCCACACAACAATCTGTCCATCTGATCCACTATGTGCAGAACCCGGGTGCCCGTTAAACAACATACCGTTCAGCAATCATGGTCTTTGTTACAGACTGCCCTATGTACTGAGTAAAACATCAGCCACCACACATAATGTAAATTTACTCTTATAGATGGATTTTTTTTACCATTGGTATGGGCAAACTGACAGTAAATTGCAGCCCTAGCATGTAAATTATACCCTTCACAATTATTTATACAGCCAATCTTTATTGAGCAAAGTAATTTAGCAGCTTGGACCAATGTAAGTATGTATGTTCCATACCTATTGAATCCCCATGGAAACTGCAAATCACATGGAAGCTGCAAAACACAGGTGTCATTTAGGGAATACTTTACATTTTGTCTAAGAATTAAAGGCCTTCTCTGGCGGGTGAGGTAAGGTATTGATATCACAATCTCCATCTTATTTAATCAAAGGGCGCTTTGCGTTCGTTGAGAAAATGGAAAGTAATCTTTGAATGGTGCTCATGGCAAACAAGCTTAGTAAACTGTAGCCATATGGCACGGGACCCGGAAGCCAGCTTTGCCTACTACAGTGCTTTCCAGCCTCCGGGGGGGATCCAACAGGCATTGCACATACTTACATTGGTCCAAGCTTTTTTCCAAACATGTAAACATTTTCATACGAGGAATTCAGATCTAACCTTTTCTATTTATTAACGTGGTTGATCTAAGCGTACTATTTGTATAGGCTGCTGTAAGCTTTACTGCTTTGGTGGGCCCATTGACACGATCACACTTAGCAGCCAAAAAGTATCTACAAATTCTCTGATTTACACTATCCCTTCTAAATAGAACTGCCAAATGATCAGTCTGGACCTGTGTTCTGCTTCTCGAAGAGCAGTGGTGTGTTTGGGAACAGTTCAGCAATATTGCCCTCAACATGGCCTGACTTGAAATTGAGGATGATTTTAGACAAATGTGACCAAAAACAAGACTTTGGTTAGAGTTCCACTGTAATTCATCCACATTTGTCTGACTGTAAAACTGCCCTAAACATGCTGGTTAACGCACTTAGGGAACATTATAAATAACGTTAATAAGCTAGGGAATGGTTGCTTTGGGGGGGTCACCATTTGTGTTTAGGTCTCTGTAGAAAGACTGGGGGGGGGGGGGACAGCAGACATCTCCAACTAGGAGCTAGAGTAAATGGTTGATCACACAATGTTTTCTATTCCCCCACATAAGCCTTGGAAAAGATGTCTAGGAGGGCTGGATCCAAATGGGAAGGTCACTGTTCACCGACAGCATCTTTCTGTTAATTGGGTATCCCACAGGGTCCCCAGGAATGGCTGAGCAAAGTGTAAATGGATGAGAGTGCCATAAGTTAGCGCCAGTCCATAGAAGTTTATCATTCTTGTTAAAACATCAGATGTTCAAACCAATGCATTTCACTTCTACATAAGCCCCAGCCAGCTATGTAAATTTCGTAGTAGACCTGAAAAGCACAAGTGAAAGAGGAGGTGAGGTTTTCAGTAAGATATCTTTAGACTCTGCAGTTCTGGTAGCATTTTGTCATCACTTCCTCAAATTCTAAAAAGCATTTTTAATGCTTTTGGAATTCTAAAAATTCTAAAAAAAATGTCAGAAAATCATCCACTTATAGGTATAAGCCATTGGCTTTCATATTGCAAATTCTATAACTAGCAAATTAAGTTTCACTTCTCCTGCTACATTTTACGCATTGGAAATTAAAAGAAGACCAGCTATGAAAATAATGCCTTTGGCATACATTGTTGGCAGAAACAGTCTTGAATTCCTAATGTAGAGGTAAACTCCAGGTACAATAGATAATATTTAGTTTGCTAAAGCAGTGCAAATCACACACAAGTGCCATGTTTGTATCCATAAAATGCATTTTTTTTAACCACTTTTTGCATTATAGCACATCTGATCTCCTCCAGACTCTTTTAGCCAGTAAATGTCTACATGCCCTTGCTCCAGTCCCTGTTGCCCTTGCTCCAGTCCCTGTTACAAATCAGAGTTTTGGACCATTAAAGCTCAAAATATAGTTTCAATAACTAAATCAAGAAATATGATACTACGGTACATTGTCTGCTGAGGAGACTGAATTTGGTACTCTAGCTCATAAATAAAAGTGTCCCTGAAAATCATGTAAGAATGTTGGTAACTATGCATCCCATTGAACTTGGGTGGTGAGAGAAGCTATGTCACATTAAAGTGACACTAAACTCTGGCGTAAAATATAAAATCCTATTCAAATATGTTTTCTCAACTCTTAGCAGCCCCCCCCCCCCCTTTCCCCAGCTGGTACCCACAGCAGTTCCTGATCTAAACTTGATTAGTTGGATTGAAGGGTAGGTGGAGACATTGGGTGTCTATCAGACCCCTGATGTCTCCATAAAGAGTACCTGTCACTTGCCCAATGCTATAACATAGGGGGCTTCTTAGCCCCCTTGTTATAGCAATAAAGGTAAACTGAGGTTACTGAGCCCACAATAGTAATATCAGTCTGTATATGCAGTAAAGCATGCTTGTTATACTCACTGTGGAACCAAATGGATTAATCCTCTGCATTGTGTAAAAAGGCTGTTTGATCCTATCTTCTCTGATCATCCCCTTCTTTTACTGTCCCCAATCCATCTCTTGATAGAACAGAGCCTTGGGGGCACTCTGCACATGCTCAGTTTGGTGTGTAATGATAGAGAGTATTTTTTTTTATTTTTTGGGATAGTGCATGTGATCAGCACAGGGCCAATTAGCACTGCCCAGACAGAGGGTTAGGGGTCCTGCAGCCTCACAGGACAATTGGGGGGAAATGAAAACTCCTCCTAAAAGCTTTAACCAGTGCTCTGCTGGACATTGATAGAAGTCACAAGACTGCTATATACTGCAGATGAGAAAAGGTATTTATCATTTTATATTTACTAAAATAATTGCATTTCCATGCTCTGTGTACTTTGGGAGACCAGATATAGTGAATGCAGGGTCCTGGGTTTACTAACACTTTAAATAAAAAAAATTTAAAAATAAAGCATGTAGCCTGGTCGCAAGGCTAGTATTGTTCAGACTGTTGTTCTGTTGTTAAAGCTTTACAAAGTACTGACTTGTGAATTATGGGAGATATAGTTCTGGGAGGAGAGAGGACTATGAACTGACTGTGTGATTGAACTCTTCTCCCAGGGAGCAGTGTGATTTGCAGGGCTCGCTGGGGGTGTCTATATAAAGGGGGGCAGGACCAACACTCGCTCTTTTGCCTCAAGGACAGCGTGTTGTGAGGAGGGATAGAGCCGCTGCGGAGCGCAGAAGGATAGGCCGGAGGCCTAGCGGGCAGACACCAGAGTTAAAGTGAACGGTGTGCAGAAGGATCTCGGTAGCGTGACCGAGCGGGGGGACGCCCTGAGAGGCCATAAGTGTCGCTGAGGAGAGGGGGACACTGTTGGAGAGGACTGTGGAACGCAGAGTTCGTCACATTGGGTGAGAGAAATCCAATCTAAAGTATCAGCTATTCTTCTAGACTGAGCAAAGGCGGATCTGCAGAGCAGTTCTAGTGGAAGGCTATACTAATTCTAACAGTCGCCACAGGACACTGTAGCTTCGGATAGTGCATGGCGGATCGGAAGGCCTTGCCCCTCCTTCCCAGGGCTAGATTGACTACTAACTGTGGAGTACAGAAATCTATTTTCTTCCTTTCCTGTTTGGATCACAATTATTCATTATTTTCGTGTGGATTACAATTAATCAATCACCTTTACTGTGAATTACAAATACTTTCTTTGGATTGGCTGAGGACACCCTTGCCGGTGAAGAGTAGCGAGGCCTCGCTCATCCAGGAGACTCTTGCAATCTAGTGTAAAGGGAGCCCATTATAGGGTACAGAGTGCACTCTGATAGTTAACTAAGTGCAATCACATCAGAACTGCTAAGAAGTTATTAATAGTTAGAGTTATTCTTTAATACTGTCAAACATTGATTTGTGGTCACTCTCGCATTACACTTAAGAAATAGTTTATTCACAAAGTCTAAAGTATCAATCCTCCAGTATATACTAAAATATACTGTATATGCTAGGATTGTTTCTTTAATCCTGAGTGCTGAACCTTACTCAGTCACAGGTTGAGGATTCAGGATCCATTTTGTCATTAATGTTCTTGTGTTAACTGTTCTATTGACACTGTTTGTGCATTTTACTAAGCTCAAGTTAAAGAATAGCAAATCTGATTCTTTATTGCAAACTCTGGTAGTTTCTAATCATTTACAATGACAGAACCTATAGTGTCAAGTGTCTTGGACAACATTCAGGGTAATCGAAGTGAGGAGGATGTGTCTACACTTAGCCACTCCCCAGGGGGCAGGGCTACAAGTGTAAAAAGAATTCAAATTAAATAAATAAAAACAGTTTTAGTCTCTGTAAACGGACAAAAAATCAGTCAAATACACTTTCTGAAATCCACGTAGAGATAAAATATCAGTTTTAATCGGGCTTACTCCCTATTTCTGTATCATTTTAGAGACTGTTAGACCATTGTATTGAAGGCGTCCTTTATTGCCTAAATTGAATATACTGAAGAATTCAAGCGGCGGCTCTCAGAAGAAGAAATGGAGGGCACTGCACTCTGAGTGGTTCACGTTGAACTCTTGTAATTGAACTCTTTTTAGTAAAAATGCATTACCTCTAAAAGCTAACCACACATACCAGAGAACAGATAATCTCATTGTTTAGGAATGTGGCAACACATTTTATTCTTACAGTGGGCTCATCACTTTTAGATACTTGGTTCCATTAAAATGATGTGAGAGGTCAGAAATATAAATTTCATGTTTATCGGTAAAACAGAACTTTATCACAACAAATCAAACCAATTTTATTGACAAAGACGTATAACACTAGCAGAGGCAAACCTCAGTCCCCAGTTTCTGATATAAGCACACCTGAAATACAATAAACGGATCATGCTTGACCAGTAGCAAGCCATATTTTACTCAGAATATTTTTAGCAAATCACTTTTATCAATCACAGTAGCCATATAGTCCACTGCTGTATTTTGGCGTAGGCCGACAAGGCCTAGGGCGGCACTTTGCAGGGGGTGCAGCAAAAAAGCGCCCCCACATAAAAAAACCCTGATCTGTTCTTTGAGTCCTATCTGAAGATATCTTGTGTGCCGCAGCCTTGTCGGCTCCTCCCACCACTCACCTGGTCCTAGCCTGCCTCCTGTGTCCCGCCGCCTCCCACACACACAGTCCGGCTTTCAGTGAAGGGGCATACTTGTCAGGGAGGGAGGGACTGATGCCCCCATAGAGCCACAGTGCACTTCAAACAGTGGGTGGGGCGGAGCCTAATGCTCCGCCTACCCTCCTCCGTGCAGCATGTGGGATACTAATTTCTCCCTGCTGCGGGGCGGGGTCTATGTCGAGCAGGAGGAGAGAGAGGAGGACAAGGGAACCCCCAGCCAAACCACCAGGACATCCGACAGCAGGTAGGAGTCACGATTATAGGTTACCACTACCACCACTGCTATTGGCATTTGGCATTGCTGCAATTACAAATAATAATTCCATTTAATTTTTTCAGTAAATGTATGTATGTTCAACAGATATGGAGCAGTTTGCAGTACAGTACATAAACTTTCACTGCATGTGAACTGTTAAATGAGTTTGCATTGGTTTCAGCACGTGCAAAGTACTCCAAGTTTTAACCATTTCTGGACTGGAAGATTCCCCCCCTTAATGACAAGGCCATTTTTTGCAATTCAGGACTGCATTACTTTAACGGACAATTGCGCGGTCGTCCTACGACACTGTACCCTAAAAAAATTGATGTCCTTTTTTTCACCACAAATAGCTTTCTTTTGGTGGTGTCTCTTTTTGAGACAAGCCTACACTATAGAGGGATATACTTTGTTCATATTTCATGTCTGAGGCTTACAACCACTTTAAGTGTATAATTCAACCCGGCATGCCAAGTTGACAGGCACTGTCTGCCTGCCTTGGCCATTCGAGTCAAACATGAGCCAATGGCTTGGCTCACATTTGTGGCTTAGCCACACTCTGGTGAAGAGCGATCCACCACAGATTGCTTTTAATAGGACAGTCTAGTGTGAACCTAGCATAAGGGAGGCATTGGAACATGTCCCCATGTTGGTTCCAGGCTTCACATGCCTTTTTTTTTTACAATAGCTTATTAGCCCTACAAATAGCCAGAATTGATAAATAACATTCAGTAGGGTTTGTTGCAAAGTTCATGGATTTCAAGCAATATTCCCAAACTGAACCCAAGCAGATTCACTTATGACCCCATCCCTTTGCTCACTGTGCTTTATCCTCAGCACATCCATGTGCATGCACTACACCTGATTGTCCCCCTAATGCTGCCCTTTCCCCATCTGAATTCTGCTGAATTCAGGCGACCACAACCATAGGCGTGCGCACGGGATGTGCTGGGTGTGCCCAGGCACACCCTAATCACCCTCGTGCCCTGTCTGTGCTTTCACTGCTGCCTGCTGGTGCTAGAGCTGGTGCTGCAACATGTGGGAAGTCAGAGGTGTTTGTTTAGGGACTAAGCCGCGGAATAATTTCAGCCGCATTTTCCGGTGCGGCTTCTATAGTTCCGGCTGCAGGTCCCGCCGGAGTGATATACAGCTGAACTCCGCCTCCCCTCTGGCCTTTCTTTCCCCGCTTTGGAAGTTTGGCAGAAGCAGCGGAGGATAGCGGCAGGAGGGTGGCAGCTAGAGGTGAGCAGTGTCAGTGTGTGAGACTGAACACTGAGCAGGGCTGCCTGCCAATTCGAATCAATATGAACCCTAGGTTGGCACAAAAAAGTGTGTGTGTGTTTATATATATATATATATATATACAGTGCCTTGCGAAAGTATTCGGTCCCCTTGAACTTTGCGACCTTTTGCCACATTTCAGGCTTTAAATATAAAGATATAAAACTGTAATTTTTGGTGAAGAATCAACAACAAGTGGGACACAATCATGAAGTGGAACGAAATTTATTGGATATTTCAAACTTTGTTAACAAATAAAAAACTGAAAAATTAGGCGTGCAAAATTATTCAGCCCCTTTACTTTCAGTGCAGCAAACTGTCGCCAGAAGTTCACTGAGGATCTCTGAATGATCCAATGTTGACCTAAATGACTAATGATGATAAATAGAATCCACCATCAAGTCTCCGTATAAATGCACCTGCACTGTGATAGTCTCAGAGGTCCGTTTAAAGCGCAGAGAGCATCATGAAGAACAAGGAACACACCAGGCAGGTCCGAGATACTGTTGCGGAGAAGTTTAAAGCCGGATTTAGATACAAAAAGATTTCCCAAGCTTTAAACATCCCAAGGAACACTGTGCAAGCGATAATATTGAAATGGAAGGAGTATCAGACCACTGCAAATCTACGAAGACCTGGCCGTCCCTCTAAACTTTCAGCTCATACAAGGAGAAGACTGATCAGAGATGCAGCCAAGAGGCCCATGATCACTCTGGATGAACTGAAGAGATCTACAGCTGAGCTGGGAGACTCTGTCAATAGGACAACAATCAGTCGTATACTGCACAAATCTGGCCTTTATGGAAGAGTAGCAAGAAGAAAGCCATCCATAAAAAGTGTTGTTTAAAGTTTGCCACAAGCCACCTGGGAGACACACCAAACATGTGGAAGAAGGTGCTCTGGTCAGATGAAACCAAAATCAAACTTTTGGCAACAATGCAAAACGTTATGTTTGGCGTAAAAGCAACACAGCTCATCACCCTGAACACACCATCCCCACTGTCAAACATGGTGGTGGCAGCATCATGGTTTGGGCGTGCTTTTCTTCAGCAGGGACAGGGAAGATGGTTAAAATTGATGGGAAGATGGATGGAGCCAAATACAGGACCATTCTGGAAGAAAACCTGATGGAGTCTGCAAAAGACCTGAGACTGGGACGGAGATTTGTCTTCCAACAAGACAATGATCCAAAACATAAAGCAAAATCTACAATGGAATGGTTCACAAATAAACATATCCAGGTGTTAGAATGGCCAAGCCAAAGTCCAGACCTGAATGCAATCGAGAATCTGTGGAAAGAACTGAAAACTGCTGTTCACAAACGCTCTCCATCCAACCTCACTGAGCTCGAGCTGTTTTGCAAGGAGGAACGGGCAAAAGTTTCAGTCTCTCGATGTGCAAAACTGATAGAGACATATCCCAAGCGACTAACAGCTGTAATCACAGCAAAAGGTGGCGCTACAAAGTATTAACTTAAGGGGGCTGAATAATTTTGCACGCCCAATTTTTAAGTTTTTTATTTGTTAAAAAAGTTTGAAATATCCAATAAATCCACTTCATGATTGTGTCCCACTTGTTGTTGATTCTTCACAAAAAATTACAGTTTTATATCTTTATTTTCCCCATACATGCACTTTAAGTAGATTCTTAAATGTCATTATTTTTAATTGTTCTCACACGTGTTAAAATAACGGTAAGCTATATATATATATATATATATATATATATATATATGAAATAAATAAATATATATATTATATATATATATATATATATATTATATATATATATATATATATATATATATATATATATATATATATAATTTTTATTTTTTTCCCCTATACATGAACTTTAAGTAGATTTTTAAATGTAATTTTTTTAAAATTATTCTCACACGTGTTAAAATAATGCCTTGATATCTGATCAGATATCAAAGCGTTATTTTAACGTGTGAGAACAATATAAAAAAATGACATTTAAAAATGAACTTAACCCCTTGACCTCTGGAAGATTTTCCTACTTCACGACCAGGCCATTTTTTTTGCTATTTAACTGCGCTACTGACAATTATAAAAGTGTGTGTATATATTCATATATATATATATATATATATATATATATATATATATATATATATTCAGTTGTGTTCAAAATTATTCAACCCCCCAATGCTGTAAAGGGTTTAGGGAATTTAGTGTACATTTGTAATTGTATTTAGAATGAAATCCTACAAGGACTTCTTAAAGAACCATATGCAACTAAAATGACATCAATTGGTTTTGTAATACAGTAGTAAATGTTTCTTTTGTGAATTCTTCATTGACACAATTATTCAACCCCTTAAAGACTACCACTCTGAAGAACAGAGGTTCATTGAAGTGTTTTCAATCAGGTATTGAAAACACCTGTGGATGTCAGGGAGCAGCAATAAAGCCTAATAAGCACCAATTAGGCAGCTTTAAAATTACTGTCATACTGAGCTCCTTCTAGACATTTACTGGTGTGGTTACAAACATGGTGAAGTCAAGAGAATGGTCCAGGAAGACAAAAGAAGAGGTGATTACTCTTCACAGGAAGGGCAATGGCTATAAGAAGATTGCAAAGATGTTAAACATACCAAGAGACACCATAGGAAGCATCATTCGCAAATTCAAGGCAAAGGGGCACTGTTGAAACGCTACCTGGTCGTGGCAGAAAGAAGATGCTGACTTTGACTGCTGTGCGCTACCTGAAGCATAGAGTGGAGAAAAGTCCCCGTGTGACTGCTGAGGAACTGAGAAAAGATTTGTCAGATGTGGGTACTGAAGTTTCCGCTCAGACAATACGGTGCACACTGCGTAATGAAGGCCTCCATTCCAGAACTCCCAGGCGCACCTCCTTGCTGTCTCCAAAGAATAAGAAGAGTCGACTGCAGTATGCCAAAAGTCATGTGGACAAACCACAGAAGTTTTGGGATAGTGTTCTGTGGACTGATGAAACAAAATTAGAACTGTTTGGGCCCATGGATCAACGCTATGTTTGGAGGAGGAAGAACAAGGCCTATGAAGAAAAGAACACCTTGCCTACTGTGAAGCATGGCGGGGGGTCAATCATGCTTTGGGGCTGTTTTGCTTCTGCAGGTACAGGGAAGCTTCAGCGTGTGCAAGGTACCATGAATTCTCTTCAGTACCAGGAGATATTGGATGACAATGTGATGCAGTCCGTCACAAACCTGAGGCTTGGGAGACGTTGGACCTTTCAACAGGACAATGATCCAGTGCCATCCTAAGAGCATTAAAGGCCCCAGGCAATGCAGAGCACTGGGGCCCTGCCTACACAATCACCCACGAGAATAAAAATGCAAATTAATCAATAAGGCGATATTTCTTGGTACAACAGTGCCAGGCTAATGACAGCTTCCAAGTTGGGCGGCTGGGTCCGGTGAACACGCAGATGGGAGTCACTCGACTGTCCAGTGTGCGCCTGTTCCCGTGGAGGCAGACAGGCATTCCTGCAGTTGTGGGCTCCCCCTCCATGGCCCAAGTGGCCTGATAGTAGCGCAAGGCCGACAGGCGCTTGCCACCTCCTAAGTTCAGCGGCGGGAATCGGGACTAATGCTTGGCTGGGTCGCTGGGCAGGTGGGGCCCCCTGGGCAAGTGGGGCCCCCGGGCAACTGCCCAGCATGCCCATTCGGTAAGATGGCCCTGCAATGATCCCAAGCATACCTCCAAGTCCACTAGAGCATGGTTGCAGATTAAAGGCTGGAACATTTTGGAGTGGCCATCACAGTCACTAGACTTAAATCCGATTGAGAACCTCTGGTGGGACTTAAAGAAAGCAGTTGCAGTGCACAAGCCTAAGAATGTGACTGAACTGGAGGCTTTTGCCCATGACGAATGGGCGAAGATACGCTGCAAGACACTTGTGTCAAGCTATGCTTCACGTTTAAAAGCTGTTATAACTGTAAAAGGATGTTGTACTAAGTACTAAGATTGAATGTCCCTTGGGGGTTGAATAAAACTGATAATGATGTGAGCACAGAAAAGACATTTGTGGTTATTTCATTATAAATGTTATGTTATATTTGTCTGACCTACACGTGCCACTTTGATTTAATTGTAAGCAGGATGACTGAATGATCAAAATCAATGTCAAACTGGCCAAAACAATCAATTTCAGTGGGGGTTGAATAATTTTGAACACAACTGTATATATATATATATATATATATATATATATATATATATATATATATATATATACAGTGCCTTGCAAAAGTATTCGCCCCCCTTGAACTTTGCGACCTTTTGCCACATTTCAGGCTTTAAACATAAAGATATAAAACTGTAATTTTTTGTGAAGAATCAACAACAAGTGGGACACAATCATGAAGTGGAACGAAATATTTTGGATATTTCAAACTTTGTTAACAAATAAAAAACTGAAAAATTGGGCGTGCAAAATTATTTAGCCCCTTTACTTTCAATGCAGCAAACTCTCTCCAGAAGTTCAGTGAGGATCTCTGAATGATGCAATGTTGACCTAAATGACACTGTATATACACGAAAGGCACTGTATATACACATATACACACACACACACACACGCACATGTGTTTGAGCTTTGGTTTGAGGTGCACAGCCTAATGCCATAGGCTGCGCACGCCTATGACCACAACAGACAGATACCAAGGTAGATGCAGGTAATTTCAAATGCTAGATTTAAATATTATTTAGTTTTTCCCTTAATAAATACATAATTGCATTTATTGATGTTTGGAATGCAAATTTAATTGACAACTGTACCAGTGGTGACCTCCTGGTTTGATACCCATCTCTGCCCCCATTCTTCAATCTTCACTACATATCCCTGCTCAGTGTCACACCACCTTTCTTCATAAAGTGTCCTGGCCAGGTCCTCTTCATTCTGCCAGGTGTGCTGAGGCCCTATTTGATCCTATGCATAGAGCCTTAACAGGACCACTGGTGGTCGTCATCAGTACAGCTCCTGATAGGAAGGAATAAGACCACAGTATGCATGTGCTGTTTGAATAGAATGAGGTGAGGAAAATATCAGACTTGTGGGGTGAGGCCATGGACAACTTGTAGCAAAGGTGCAGTTGCCCTTTAAAGTGAATGTATAGGTAAAACTTTTTGTTTAATTTGTTTTAGAGTGAGGAAGATTTAGACCCTTTACCAAGTTTTTATTGTTGTCTATGTCCCTGCAGGAGAAGATTCATTCGAATTGTTCTGTCCCACCCATATGTATTTTTCTGTTGATGTATAGAACTCAACCATGTTACTATTGTTCTGCTGTATCCTTTCATCTAGTGGTGGTTTAGGGCCAGTACAAACTGTTTACCTATGTGATTTGATATCTTCCTCTGTCCTCCTTTTCTTTTGAATTTTTGTTAGTTCGGTCCTAACTAGACCCTTGTTGGCAGATAGTGATCTCTGCTGCCTCAGTAAAGATAGGAGTTAACTGCACCCCCAGGTTTTTCTTGGCCGCGCTTTCTTGGGTCTGACCCACTGGTCCTGTATGCTATAAAAGGGACGAGTGCCCGGTGCCCGGATCTTGTGGGGAAGAGAGGAGAGACTTACCCTCTCAATCAGCGGGGGGGATGCTCTGCCTGATGTCGTTGTATGAGTCTGGATTGCCCTCATCTTGCAGAAGCTGGAGTTAAATTCCAGTTATGGACTCAACCAATATTGGACTTTGCTTGAACAGGTATGCTGGGGCAGTCACAAGCCTGAGTTAGGGACTAGAGGCGTTAGGGAAATTTTTCCCCCCTCTTCCAGACTGTTGTCTGTCGATTTCGTCACGTTAATTCATTCAAGTAAATGTTTTGAAACCTTGCCTTTGCCTGGTCTAGAGTTACTAAAGGGATGCAATGTAAGTAATTGGCACATATAGTCTACAGCTCGGGTCACTAGGCACACTGGAGTATGAAGACCTCAATACAAGAGAAGGTGAAAAAACAAGTGATTACCAAGGGTAACGCAGGTTTCTCTAGAAGCCTGTCATAAAGCGTGTGGCAAGTGAGATAGCCTCTTGTAGGGAGGGAGATGTTGTTGGCACTCCTTTGTAGCAATGGGAGCAGATCTGCATCACCGGGGCCCTCATCCTGTACACAGGTACAGAAGAGAAAGACTTAAGTGAAGTGCACGCATGGAGTCCACGCTAGGTGCACAGCGGGATCCCATACCATTACTAGGTTACAAGGGTGAGGTAGCGATGATATGTTGGACAGGGCATTGGCTCTGTATGTCCCTCCTAAATGCACAAGTGACCGTGTTGATGCTTAATACATCAAAAAAGTTTGCTACAGTTCGTTCATCTGCTGGTTTGTGAGCATGGCTCAAGTAAAGGTTCCCCATATGTATGGCAGTAACCCTGTACAAGATGCGTAGAGTAACCCAAAAGATCCCACCTTGGGGTAGGCCTCTAATGTGACCCTTGCTAGTTGCCCAATGAGGAGGGAAACATGGAGGATGTGACAACCAACCTGTCACATGACCTGCCATCCCTACCCTACAACCTCCCTGCTTCTTCCATATTCTCTCAAGCAGTGTTAGTTTTTCACAGAGACAAGGCTTAGGAATGTCATTATCTTCTTACACGTCAAAAGATTTGAAAAACATCCTCTGCACACATCTGAAGAAAATTTGAATTAGACTCTTTCTTATTGAAGTGTTAAAGTGTAACTAGTAACTATAGGTAAAACCTTTTTTTTTCATTTTGGATAGAGTTGGGAAGGGTTATAACCCCTGTCAGAATTTTTAGCCACCTGTGCCCCAGTGGGGAGATTTCCTTGTTCGAAGGAACATGGAAGAAGCAGTGAGGGCTCCAAAGCCAAAACTGGAAGTGAGAGGAAATGCCTCCAAATTGAAGGAATCCCTGGTTGTCACCAAAATCAACAGAATTAGTGTTCCTATTGGAAAATATCCCCTGTAGTACTGTTCTTGGGACAAGCCAAAATTTGGGATTTTATTTTCCTTTCACTTTTGATGAGAACAGTAAACATGACAAATAGAGAGGGTGAATATTCCTAATGGGAACACAGACAGCAATAAAAACTTGAGAGGTGTACTAATTCTTCTCCACTTTATTTAAAAATGAAGTTTTGCCTTTAGCTGCCTGTAGATGATGTCAAATCAGCAGGTGATCATATTGTCCAAACAAACTGAATCTATGGAGGTATGTCAATGCATAAAGTGGAATTTCAAACAAAACGCCAATGCTTGTTCTGGTGACCACTGTCACTGAAAAAGTAACTTTTTTTTGTCACCAGAACAAGAAGTAAGGTTCCAATCATAAAAGGAATATACTCCGCACTAAGGAAAAGATGTAGTATAAGTAGGCTGCGGCCTCCCTTAACTATAGCCAAAAGGCTATGTAGGTATAAGCAGAAAGAAAGAGGGAAACGGCACTGTCTACTAGTAGAATACTCCAATCAGTAGTGATAGTTAAGGAGATAGGTGGTTGTAATAAAAGTAGGTTGTGGACATCCAGAGTGTCCCCCCAATGTTAGAAAATGCGGGGAAATAGTAATAAATACTGCAAGTACGCGTTTAGTCATCTAACGTCTTCAGCAGCCAAAGACGTTATATGGCAAAACGCGTACAGCACCGTCACATCACTTCCGGTTCCGGCATTGAGCTCCAAGGACCTATACACCGCTCGTTTTGTACTGCTTGATTGTGAGTACCCATTTTACCTGTGATTTGTAATAAAGGTTGTTTATACAGTATCACACTATATGCCCTCTCCTTACTCCACATGACATTTCCATTTAAATATTTGTCCCGCTGAGTACTGGATGATATTCCTGGAGTACCGGAGGCAATACCCTACAGGACCCCTGGACATCCTTTAGAGGAACCACTTGACTATCCCGGAGCCCTACAGGGATCTCCCGGCACACCCTTACTTCAGGATATCTTGAGGGAACCAGGATCCACCTGAGGGATCTCTCCTGCCATTATTTATACCCACTCTATACCCCTGTGTGGGGTGGGTATCTCTGGTGAGTTTGCTACCTACCCTAGGGGCCACCAAGCACCTCACCATATTACCCACCACGGGGTCCCCACTGTTATTGAAGCATGAAGATTTGTCACCTATATACAGTATATATGGACTGTGGTGATCTCTTCTTAGATCGCACGTTCACTGGGACCTTTTAATTATTATTGGAATGCACATTTATCTGCATATATTCTGAGTTGGAGGACTGTGGGACGTTTTTGGATTTCAGTTATTTCCTTAAGCCTGCATGATTCTACACTATTGATGATTTATTATTGTCACATTTTTGCGCTACTTTTATTTGTTATATAGTGGGTTTTGCCTGCTTTACCAATAATATCCTATGCTCTTTTTCTCCAAGTAGCTGCATACATTATTTATTATTATCTCCTCAAGCGCATTGGTCTCATTGTATGGTGTTTTACACACTGTGAGATTTTGATTTAGTATATATGGACTGTTTCCGTTAGCTGACACTCAGTCACTGTATCTGATCATCATATGTGCACATGTCACTTTATTGAATACTTTTTTCAGTTGATATTTTTTCACCTTACTGGACATCTCCATGTGCACAGTGTCACTTTAGTATATTATTATTTTTTACCATCAGATTGCACTTTATCACCATATTTGATATTTATGTGTGCACTTGGTCACTATATCTCCATTTATTTCGTTACCATGGATATATTTTGTCACTAAGCACTTTATAGTGTTATTTATTTTTCCATTCATAATTTGCTCTACCGTTTCACAACACATGATATTTTAGATTATGCATGTATTTATTTTTTGTAATTTATCTACTACTGTACTAGCCATTTTACCTATCCTTGTATTCGTTGCATATTTATCGCTACTTGCAGTATTTATTACTATTGCCCCGCATTTTCTAACATTGGGGGGACACTCTGGATGTCCACAACATACTTTTATTACAACCACCTATCTCCTTACCTATCTCTACTGATTGGAGTATTCTACTAGTAGACAGCGCCCTTTCCCTCTAAGGTTCCAATCATACTCCTGTTTCAGTAACAAGTGTCTAAGAGCAAATTTCTCTTGTCTTCTGTTGTGTGTTTGGAACAAGGAGTGTACTGAAGGCCATGTAGACAAGTCCTTATTTAGCGAAGACTTATTTCTTTAATATCTGCTATCTTGGTAAGGAGGAGGGAAGAGCAAAAACAGGGGCTAGTTTTAAATGAAATGTTTTTCCAGCAATAGTAATGTAGTTTCAGAAACTGTCAGGCTGTCAATGTACTGGAAATGCTTTCCATATGGTGTTGTCCAATAAGACTGTAAAGAGTTCACTTCAGTCTACGGGCAGGCAGGCGGGAACACATGGCCCCAATTCCTGTGTACAGTTATCTCAGCACTCTTGGTCCCAGAAGGCCACTTAGCATAGTAATGGCCAAGTGTCTTCTGCTCATCTCTCTTGCTCTCTCTTAGATGGCACTGCCCAGGAGACCACTTTCTCTTTCCTCTGTTTCTCCTCATTAAGCAGACCAGGGGTGGATCCAAAAGGGGGGGGGGGTATTCAGCTCCACTGATGCTCTGACCCCGCCCCTTGCAGCCCTATGTACTCGGGTGTAGAAGGAGAGGAGATTTGAGTGGGTGCCCCACCCCCGGACCTCTAAAAGTGCATGATGGCCAGGTATGTCTTTCCCCCATAGACTGCCTAACTGCTGTCCTGGAACCCTAAACTGTTCAACTGCAAAGCTGTGCATTTCTGAAACGTCTCTGACCATCTCCTGTACTATGTCCTCAGTCTCTGACCATCTCCTGTAATATGTCTGCAACCTCTGACCATTTCCTGTATTATGGCTGCAGTCTCTGACTATCTCCTGTACTATGTCGCCAGCCTCTAACCGTCTCCTGTACTATGTCTGCAGTCTCTGACCATCTTCTGTACTATATACGCAGCCTCTGACCATCTTCTGTTGTATGTCTGCTGCCTCTGACCTTTTTCTGTACTATGTCTGCAGTCTCCTGTACTATATCTGCAGTCTCTAACCATCTCCTGTAGTATGTCTGCAGTCTTTGACCATCTCCTGTACTATGTCTGCAGTCTCTGACCCTCTCCTGTACTATGTCTGCAGTCTCTGACCATCTCCTGTACTATGTCTGCAGTCTCTGACCCTCTCCTGTGCTATGTCTGCAGTCTCTGACCATCACCTGTACTATGTTTGCAGTCTCTGACTATCTCCTGTACTATGTCTGCAGTTTCAGACCATCTCCTGTACTATGTCTGTAGTCTCAGACCGTCTCTTGTACTATGTCCGCAGCCTCTGACCTTCTTCTGTATTATGTCTGCAGTCTCTGACCATCTCCTTTACTATGTCTGCAGTTTCCTGTACTATGTCTGCAGTCTCTGACCATCTCCTGTAGTATGTCTGCTGCCTCTGACCATTTCTAGTACTTTGTCTGCGGTCTCTGACCATCTCCTGTACTATGTATCCAGTCCCTGACCATCTCCTGTAGTATGTCTGCAGTCTCTGACCATCTCCTGTAGTATGTCTGCAGTCTCAGTCCATCTCCTGTACTGTGTCTGCAGTCTCTGACCATCTCCTGGAGTGTGTCTTCAGTCTCTGACCATCTCCTGTACAGTGTCTGCAGTCACTGAAAGTCTCCTGTTGTACAGTATGTCCACTATCTCTGACCGTCTCCTGTACTAAGTCCGCAGTCTCTGACCATTTCCTGTAGTATGTCCTCAGCCTCTGACCATCTTCTGTAGTATGTCTGCAGTCTCTGACCATGTCCTGTACTATGTCTGCAGTCTCTGAAAGTTTCCTGTTGTATGTCCGCTATCTCTGACTGTCTCCTGTACTATGTTTGCAGTCTTTGACCATGTCCTGTAGGATGTCTGCAGTCTCTAAACATCTCCTGTAATATGTCTGCAGTCTCTGACCGTCTCCTGTACTATGTGCGCAGCCTTTGGCTGCCTCCTGTAGTATGTCTGCAGTCTCTGACCATCTCCTGTAGTGTGTCTGCAGTCTCTTACCGTCTCCTGTACTGTGTTTGCAGTCTCTGTCCATTTTCTGTAGAATGTCTGCAGTCTCTGACCATCTCCTGTACTATGTTTGCAGTTTCTGAAAGTCTCCTGTTGTATGTCCGCTATCTCTGACCATCTCCTGTACTATGTCTGCAGTATTTGACTGTCTCCTGTACTATTTCCACAGCCTCTGACCGTCTTCTGTAGTATGTCTGCAATCTCTGACCATCTCCTGTAGTATGTCCACAGTTTCTAAACGTCTCCTGTAGTATGTAGAGGTTACAAGACATCATTTCTGCTTGCTGATTGGTTCTTAGCAGTTACAGCACATCTACACTGTTCACTGATTGGTTGTTAGAGGTTACAGTACATCATTACTGCTCCCTAATTGGTTGATAGAGGTTACAGCACCTCATTACTGCTTACTGTTTGGTTGCTAGACATTACAGCAGATCACTAATGTTTACTTATTGGTTGCTACAAGTTCCTGCACATCATTACAACTCACTGAGCAATCCCAAATAACTGAGCAAGTAAAGTGGCACTTTTTTACACATACTACAGCAAATGTTTAGAGACTGCCGATATCCTACAGGAGACGGTCAGAGGCTGCTAGCATAGTTCAGGAGACGGTAAGAGACTGCATACAAACTACAGCAGGGGCATAACTACAGGGGTTGTAATTGCAACCGGGCCCCATGCTCCAGGGGGCCTGTGCTGTTCCCCTGTACAGCTGGATAGGAGAGGCGGCGGGAGCAGCATGTAGAGAAATCACTGTCCTCCCTTTTCTTACTGTAGCTGCAGGAGAAAAATGGAGGAGATTGGTTCCTCTGTATGCTGCCCTGCCACTCCTCCTATCCAGTTCACTTGTTTAGCAGCAAGTGCAGTATATATCAACCAGTGCAGTGTATATATCAGCTAGTGCAGTATATATATATATATATATATATATATATATATATATATATATATATATATACAGTATGTCACAAAAGTGAGTACACCCCTCACATTTTTGTAAATATTTTATTTTATCTTTTCATGTGACAACACTGAAGAAATTACACTTTGCTACAATGTAAAGCAGTGAGTGTACAGCTTGTAAAACAGGGTAAATTTTCTGTCCCCTCAAAATAACTCAACACACAGCCATTGATGTCTAAACCGCTGGCAACAAAAGTGAGTACACCCCTACGTAAAAATGTCCAAATTGGGCCCAGCTAGCCATTTTTCCTCCCCCAGTGTCATGTGACTCGTTAGTGTTACAAGGTCTCAGGTGTGAATGGGGAGCAGGTGTGTTAAATTTGGTGTTATCGCTCTCACTCTCTCATATTGGTCACTGGAAGTTCAACATGGCGCCTCATGGCAAAGAACTCTCTGAGGATCTGAAAAAAAGAATTGTTGCTCTACATAAAGATGGCTTAGGCTATAAGAAGATTGCCAAGACCTTGAAACTGAGTTGCAGCACGGTGGCCAAGACCATACAGTGGTTTAACGAACAGGTTCCACTCAGAACAGGCCTTGCCATGGTCGACCAAAGAAGTTGAGTGCACGGGCTCAGCATATATACACTTGCAGTGTATATATCAGCCATTGCAGTGTAGTGTAGGGCTGATTCTTATGTTACACAGTATACTGCAGTCAGTTTAGTGCTGTGCTTTGAATGTAGTGTAACACAGTGTAGTGCAGTCAGTTTAGTGTTGTGCTGTGATTGTAGTGAGGCCACTGAAGTGTGTTGTATACAACACGTCTGTGTCACTCCACTGATCCCCTTTTTTTTCATTGATATATATATATTTTTTCTTTTCAATGTTTTTTTTTTTTTTTTTTAGCAGCATCAGGTTCTGTTGCTACAATATTTGTACTCCCCCTTCTTTGTTACCGGTGCTATTGCTTCCTCCTGCGTCAGCAGCAATTTTTTATGTGTCGCAGCAGCACTAATAATATTAAGGACATAGTTGCTGTACCCCCTTGTGCACTTGTGCATCTCAGGCGCTATTCCTTCTGCTTCAGAAGTGGGTGTTTTTTTAGTGGCACACCAGCACTAATAATATTTAGAGCATAATTGCTGCCCCCCCCCCCCCCTTGTGCATCTCAGGCGCTATTCCTTCTGCTCCAGAAGTGGGTGTTTTTGTTGGTGGCACACCAGCACTAATTATATTAGGGGAATAGTTGCTGAACCCCTTTTTGCATCTCAGGCGCTATTCCTTCTGCTTCAGAAGTGGGTGTTTTTTTTGGTGGCGCACCAGCACTAATTATATTAGGGGCATAGTTGCTGTACCCCCTTGTGCATCTCAGGTGCTATTCCTTCTGCTTCAGAAGTGGGTGTTTTTGTTTGGTGGCGCACCAGCACTAATTATATTAGGGGCATAGTTGCTGTACCCCCTTGTGCATCTCAGGCGCTATTCCTTCTGCTTCAGAAGTGGGTGTCTTTTTTTTGGTGGCGCACCAGCACTAATAATATTTAGAGCATAATTGCTGCCCCCCCCCCGGTGCATCTCAGGCGCTATTCCTTCTGCTCCAGAAGTGGGTGTTTTTTGTTGGTGGCACACCAGCACTAATTATTTTAGGGGCATAGTTGCTATACCCCCCTTGTGCATCTCAGGCGCTATTCCTTCTGCTTCAGAAGTGGGTGTTTTTTTTGGTGGCGCACCAGCACTAATAATTTTTAGAGCATAATTGCTGCCCCCCTTGTGCATCTCAGGCGCTATTCCTTCTGCTCCAGAAGTGGGTGTTTTTGTTGGTGGCACACCAGCACTAATTATATTAGGGGCATAGTTGCTGTACCCCTTTGTGCATCTCAGGCGCTATTCCTTCTGCTTCAGAAGTGGGTGTTTTTTTTTGGTGGTGCACCAGCACTAATAATATTTAGAGCATAATTGCTGCCCCCCCCCCCCCCTTGTGCATCTCAGGCGCTATTCCTTCTGCTCCAGAAGTGGGTGTTTTTGTTGGTGGCACACCAGCACTTATTATATTAGGGGCATAGTTGCTGTACCCCCTTGTGCATCTCAGGCGCTATTCCTTCTGCTTCAGAAGTGGGTGTTTTTTTTGGTGGCGCACCAGCACTAATAATATTTAGAGCATAATAGCTGCCCCCCCCCCTTGTGCATCTCAGGCGCTATTCCTTCTGCTCCAGAAGTGGGTGTTTTTGTTGGTGGCGCACCAGCACTAATTATATTAGGGGCATAGTTGCTGTACCCCCTTGTGCATCTGAGGTGCGCTTGTCCTTTTTTTCCGGTACTAGCCATGTTATTGAGCCACAACATGCAGAAGAGTTGGTGGAGTGGATAACTAAGCCGGCCTCATCCTCCTCATCCTCTGTCACACAGGCTCATACTAGTTTGCCTTCCCCCGCAGCTGCCAAATCGGCCCTTTCCATAGGCTCCTTGTCTACAGCTATTACTTCCGTAGCCTCACCATCATGCACGGAGGAGTGACCTGAATTATTTGATCATTGTGTCAGTTACATGATGCTGGAGGATACCCAGCAATTTGAATGCTCCAATGTTGGTTTCCAAGTTGAGGAAGAGAATAACGTGAGCCTAGAAGGAGGGGGGGTGACAATGACGGAGAAGAAACTAGCAGTCATGTTGTCACAGCTGCAGCATACTGCCAAGTTTGCTCTAGTGGCGAGGAGGGAGGGGATGATGATGTCACTGACTGTACTTGGGTGCCTGAGAGAATAGAGGAAAGAGAGGAGGAGAAGGTGGCACAACTCCAATGAGGCAGGATGTGCTCCAGGGGCCGCCTTAAGGGCAGCCACCCTATTGCATCACACCAGAGCTCCGCAGGTGCAGGGTGCTGCTAACTCCCCGCTGACTTCCAAAAGTTCATTGGTCTGGGCTTTTTTCAACACATGTGCAGTAGACCGCAGCGTTGCTGTTTGCAACCTATGTCTGAAGCGGATCAAGCGTGGCCAGAAAACCAGCCGCTTGGGCACCCCATGCTTAACAAGACATATAACCACCTGCCATGCAGTCCATTGGCAACTGCACCTGAAAGACCAACATCATAAAAAAACTTCACTTTGCTCCTCACCTGGGATTTCTACCTCTACTATACCTCATGTCTTCTCAAAAACCTGCACCGAGATGGATGGTGGTATGGCAATGAGTGCCACAGATACTTGCACCCAATCTGCTAGCAGTACACCACCTGTTGATTTCACTACAAGGCAAATTTCGCTACCCCATTTGCTGAACCATAAAAAAAAATACTGTCCCAGCCATCCACATGCTCAGCGTCTAAATGCTAGCTTGGCCAAATTGCTAGTACTACAACTGCTGCCTTTTCATCTTCTAGACTCTGCTCCCTTTTGTGAATTTGCAGAATGTGCTGTACCACAGTGGAAGGTTCCAAAAATACATTTATTTTCACGTAAGGTCGTTTCAGCTCTCTACCATCATGTAAAAGGAAGTGATTTGGCCTCGTTGGACAGAGCAGTCAGCAGGAAGGTTCACATTACTGCTTACTCTTGATCCAACAGTTATGGGTAGGGACGTTACATTTCTTTCACGGGGTAACTATGCTGGCAGCTGGGAAGGATGCAGGACAGGGTGTGCTCTGCCACCATGCCTCCAAAAAGCTGGTGCTGATTCTGCCACATCTGTCTACTCCAGCCCCTCCTCTTCTTCTTCCTCTATGTCCTCTTCTGCTGAATTGTCCTCTGAACCAGCAGTACTCCCTAAGTGTTCAAGGAGATACGCAAGCAGTCAGGTTAAAAGATGCCATGCAGTGCTTCAGTTGGTCTGTCTTGGAGACAGGAGCCCCGCCCGGGCAGAGATTCTGTCAGGTGGTTGACGCCATGGCAGCTTGAGCCAGGAATGATTGTATGTGACAATGGCACCAACCGTCTCTCCGCCCACCGACATGGACACTTGACACATGTTCCATGCTTGGCACATGTCCTGAATCTGGTGGTGCAGTGTTTCTTGAACAGGTACCCGGGCTTACAAAATCTTCTGAAGCAGGCCAGAAAAGTCTGTGGCCATTTCCGGCGGTCATATAATGCCAGTGCTTGGCTATCTGACATTCAACAGGAATTCAACCTGGCCACCAACTGCCTCATTTGTGACATGCCCACCAGGTGGAAGTCAACATTGGCAATGCTGCAGTGGCTGCACACACAGCAGAGGGCCATCAATGAGTAACTGTGTGAGTATGGCACAAGGACAGGCTCAGGGGAGCTTGGCTTCTTTTCGCCATGCCAGTGGCTGCTGATAAAGGATGCATGCACTGTCATTTCACCATTTGAGGAGGCCACAAGGATGGTGAGCCGTGACAATGCATGCATCAGTGACACTGTCCCTCTAGTCTTCTTGTTGGAGCACATGCTTCGAGGAATCATGGACACAGCATTTGAGGCAGAACAGAGGGAGGAAGAGGAGGACTTCCTTTCTTCACATGGTCCCGTTTATGCAGGTATCATTCCTGTGGGGCCACAAAACACACAGGAGGAAAAGGAGGAGGATTATACCAGTATGGATGTAGAGGATAACATGCAGTAGTCTTCAAGGGATGGTTTTCATTCCCCAGAAACCCCAGGAGTTATATGTGACTGGGGAGAGGTTGCTCCTGACAATGTCATCCTTAGTGACCCAGAGGACTCAGAATCTCATGCTTCCTCAAACTTACACAGCATGGGCTCCCTAAATCTGCAAAGCCTGCGAAAGGACCAGAGGGTTCTTGGTATCAAGGAGAGGGATTATTACTGGTTGGCAACCCTTCTTGATCCACGTTACAAGGGTAAAGTTGCAGAGCTCATCCTGCCTTCACAGAGGGAGCAGAGGATGAAACATCTTGAGGACGCCTTGAAGAAAAATTTGTGTAACACCTTTCCAGACACTGGGAGGTTAACGTTCTTTGGACGTATTTCTGAGGCATCAGTCAGCCAAAGGAGGAGCGGTGGAGAAGACAGGCGGCTGACTGATGCCTTTAAACAATTTCTTAGTCCTCAGCGCCCAAGGCTGTTAAGTTTAAGCAACCATTGGCAGTGTCTTCATCATATGGTGCATGATTATCTAGGGGCAAGAGCAGGCTTGGAGACCTTTCCAACTGAGCATCCACTGGGTTACTGGGTCTTGAGGATAGACCACTGGCCAGAACTTGCTCAATATGCAATCAAGCTACTGGCCTGTCCTGCTACTGGAGGTTTTGTGACGGATAAAAGAGTGCGTCTGTCCACAGATTCTGTTGACCAGCTGACATTTATCAAAATGAATCAGTCCTGGATTAACAGCAGCTATCAAGCCCCTGATGCTGATGTAACTGATTGAATTTGCAAGGGGTCTGGCATTCCTTGAAGACTGCATATGCTGCCTATCCTATTCCTGAATCTTGATTATGCTAGTTTCCAACAATGTTTTGGTTTAGGGCACCACCAACACCCAAGGTTAAATTTTTCTGCACCTGTATAACAGGTGCATGCGATTTCAATTTTTTTCACATTTTCAACAGCAGGGACTGTTCCTGCACCCAGCAAGAGTAACTGCGAGGGCTTGTGATGTTCAGGCACCACCAACAACCAAGGCCCAATTTTATTGCACCTGTATGACAGGTGCATGGGATTTGAATTTTGTATCAGATTTTTAACAGCAGGGCATATTACTGCCCCCAGCAAGAGTAACTGTGAGGGGTTGCGGTGTTCAGGCACCACAAACAGCCCAAGGTCCAATTTTTCTGCACCTGTATGACAAGTACATGCGATTTCAATTTTGTATCTAATTTTTAACAGCAGGGCCCGTTCCTGCACCCAGCAAGAGTAACTGCAAAGGGTTGTGGTATTCAGGCACCACCAACACCCAAGGCCCAATTTTTCTGCACCTGTATGACAAGTAAATGTAATTTCAATTTTTTATCAAATTTTTTACAGAAGGGCTCGTTGCTGCGCCCTGAGCCTGCGTGTTTTTTTTTATAATTTTGGTGTACCAGATCCAAATCCATACCAAACCCGAATGGACTGGGGGGGACCCTAGGCTGTTTTTTTTTTTTTTTCATTTTTTTTATCTGTATTGCCGAGAGCTGATAACACATTACAGCTGCGAGCAAGTTTAAATTACATTTTTTCCTTTAGAAATTTCAGTATTGCTGCAACAGGCTACATACATCGCACAAATGTGCCACTTTACAGGCACGATATTTAAAGGAATTTTTCATTTTTATTGTTACTCTTTAACCAGTTCTGGACTGAAAGGATTTGCCCCCTTAATGACCAGGCCATTTTTTGCGATTCCACACTGTGTTACTTTAACGGAAAATTACGTGGTCATGCGACACTGTACCGAAACAAAATTAATGTCCTTTTTGTCCCCAAATAGAGCTTTCTTTTGGTGTTATTTGATCACCTGTGCAATTTTTATTTTTTGAGCTATAAACAAAAAAAGAGTGACAATTCTGATAAATAAAACAATATTTTTACATTCTGCTATTTAACATTCCCGAAAAATTTTTAAAAATCAAATGTTTTCAACCATTTAGGCCAATTTGTATTTTTCTACATATTTTTGGCAATTAGCGTATTTTGATTGGTTTGCACAAAAGTTACTCCGTCTACATAATAGGGGAAAGATTTATGTCATTTTTATTTATTTATTTATTTTACTAACAATGGCGGTGATCTGCGATTTTTGGTGGGACTGCGACATTGAGGTGGACAGATCGGACCCCTAACTGACATTTTTTTGGGTGGATCAGTGATATTACTACGCTAATGAGTGCTAAAAATATGCACTGTTACTGTAATAATGACACTGGAAGAGAAAGGGTTAACCTAGTGGGTGATCAAATGGTTAAATGTAAGCCTAGGGGCATGTTTACTAACCGTGGGGGGAGGGGTTTGTGAAATGACCATAGAGACCCGTGATTGTATATAGAAGGTGTTTACAACAGCTGACCGTTCTTCTCTCTCAGTGGGGAGCGATCGCGGGTGGCCGGCGGCACCGTGCATCAGCATCCCCGCTGCCTAGTGGAAGCGCGCTCTCGCCCCCCTAGCACCAGTCGAGCGACCGACATAGTCCTACGTTGGTTTGCGCAGGAGGGGCTGCTGGAACTGGTTAAGCACCATTAAAATCACTGCTCGTGTAAAAACGATTGTTTTAAAAAAAAATTTTTGCACTGGTACATGTCCCCCAGGGCAGTACGCACTTTTTTTTGGGCAATAACGTGCATTTAGGCCTTTAAAATGAGGAGTTTTGATTTTTCAGGTTCGAATTCCGTAGACTTTAATGGAGTTTGAATGTTCAAACTAACTTTTCCCTGTTCGTGTTCTGGTGCAAACCGAACAGGGGGGCGGGGGGGGGGGATTTGTTCGGCCCATCCCTAATCTCTATTAACAACATGGTGATTTTATATACATTACCTTTTTTATTTTTTTCCTTTTTTTTTTTGTTCATTTTTTCACAAGCATGCACAGTGTTTTTCTGTCTGTGTAGGCTAGGACTGCCACCTCATTCCTTTAAAACCAAACACATATTAATTACATAGATTCTGTGACTGATTAAGGTTGTAATTAAACTCATTTGGTGCCTTATCTGCATTAAACTAGATTCAGAACCTGTGTAATTAATATGTGTTCGGGTTTAAAGGGATGGGATGGCAACTCTAGTGTAGGCTGTCAGTCTGTAACTGTCACAGATAACCAGAGTGTTTTTCCCAGAGAATCATCTCACCATGACCTGTACATACCTAATCAGAGTTTTGTTGGAGAAATATTTTAATAATGTAACAAAGTATACACGTGAACCAAGTATTTCTAAATCCCTGAACCTGAATGAACCTAAATGGACCGAATAATAAGACAAAAGATGTCAGGGCAGAAGCGACCCTCAAAGTTACATTCCAATCACACATCTAACATTTAACTCATTCTGGCCACCAACCACTTGTTTTCAGCTTCTGTAGATGGCTAAATCCCTATGGCTGTAGTTTTATCTTCTGAGTATTGCTGAATCTCCTTGAATTTTTATTACAGGGAAACTGGAATCTTAACATTCTTTAAAATATAATGAATCAATTTTTAGCTCATGCACACTAGTTTAAAGAGCTGAAGATCACAATGGGCAAGCTTTTAGCAAGCTTCAGCAGATATTTAGTGAGCTATTTGATGAATCAATTTTTAGCTCATGCACACTAGTTTAAAGAGCTGAAGATCACAATGGGCAAGCTTTTAGCAAGCTTCAGCAGGTATTTAGTGAGCTATTGGTAAAATCCTGCATAGCTCAGACCAACCGCCCCCTCAAAGATTGTCAATTGCCTATTGAAATCTGCTACATTTTTTGTTAAAGTTACAGACAGAACACTCTTTAATGGAACCTAACACGAGAGCTGCCATTGTTAACCTGTTTTTGTTAGTCCTGGATTGGTATTGTTCCTTTATTAATTGGCGAGCCATGAACCTGTAACAATCATGTACATAGGAGGTGTAGGGACTCCTAATCTATGCATGCCTGTTCCATATCAGTGACTTACAAAGTAGTAAAGCAAGGATAAGGATGACAGACCTAGAGTTCCCGAGTTGCTTAGTTGCAGGGCTGGAGAGCGGGCATGTGATCGCGCAGCCGACAGCACGCACACGTCCGAGACCCGCTCCCGTGAGCCGCCGTATGGGTACGGCGGATTGCGCAGGATAACCTTGCACAGGAGAGCCAGCCTGCCTCAGTATATCTGCGGCAGCTGGTCGGGAATGGTTAAACATTCTTCTAGAAGCACATTTGTAAGGTCAGGCACTGATGTTGGATGGAAAGGCCTGGCTCCCAGTCTCCGCTCTAATTTATCCCAAAGGTGTTCTATTGGGTTTAACTCAGGACTCTGTGCAGGCCAGTCAAGTTCCTCCACCCCAGACTCTTTCATCCATGTCTTTATGGACCTTGCTTTGTGCACTGGTGTGCAGTCATGTTGGAACAGGAAGGGGCCATCCCCAAACTATTCCTTTTTTTTTTTTTCTTTTCCCTCCCTCCCCCTCAACAAGAGGAAAAGATTCCAAAACTTGAAAGTCCTCTGGAAAAGTAAACTTCACTATTTTCCCCTCCTTTCTTACTCACAGACATGCCGGGTAACCCCAAAAATACTGCAAGTTATGTTGTTTCAATACCTCTATCAGGGGTTTTAAAGTTCGTTTTCTGAGTAGAGTATCTTGAGCAAGGTCTGGGAATACCTGTATGTCAGTTCCTTCATATTTTAAACGGGGTCTAGCTTTCAATTTCTCCCAGATCCGTGCTCTTGTTTCGAACCTGAAGAATCGGACAATGACATCTCTGACTTTTTCTCTTGGTAAATTCTGTGGATTCCTAATTCTATGGACTCTTTCCATCTCTATTTTTTCTGTCTCTGCCCTTCCCATTAGGGGATTAAATAGCCTTTCAATTATCTTTTCTAGATTTTCTTCCTTTTCGGACTCGGGCAGTCCTCTTATCCTCAAGTTTTTTCTTCTATTCCTATTTTCTTGATCTTCCATCTTATATGACATATTTCTGAAATCGAATTGGGTCTTCTTTATTTGTTCTTTCAGTGTTTTAATTTCTTTCCCATGTTTATCTATTTTCCTTTCTATTTCTACAACTCTTGTCAGGATCTGGCCCATATCACCATGCAACGTTGCGATCTCCATTTTAATAGTGCGCTCTAGGTTTGCAAACATCTCTGCCATTCCCCTTTTGTAGGGAGTTGGTCTTTTGGTCTTAGGTCCCCCTCTCTTTCTGGTTCCTCTCCTTCCTCCAGCTGAGCACTATCTTTGGAGAGGTTTGGGTTGTCTCCTCTAATAGTGTTTGTTCCCTTTTGGTTTCGGGGCTTTTTACTGTCTGCGTCTTGTTTTGGTTTTACTACCGGTTGCTTTTCCATACTAGAGGTGTCTCCTGTCCCCTCTGTTGTCATGAATTTTTTAATATTCCCGGGACTCGCAGTCACCTTTGCCATTTTCCCTCCCCCTCTTTTGTCAATTTATCTTTCATTTTCTTCTTCACTACTTAAATCCTCTTCTCCAATCTGCTCTCCTTCTTCCAGCAGTTGTGTTCCTCTCTTTTGCTTTTTTAGGGACTATGCCCCGTCAGTAGAGGGGGAAGAAGAGGGGGGGGGGGAAGAGAAAAAAAAACCCAGGGCAAAGAAAAGGAATTCAATTATATGTCAAGTGAAGAAATAGTTCCAGCAGCATGAGGCTGAATGAGTGCCCCTATCCGTTTTCCCTGTCCATCCACAGCCCTCAATCCCTCAAGGAAAGTCCACTTCAGACACAGTCTGTAGCACTGTCAACATTCCATTTGCAGCTTATCAGTATATGAGCTTGTTAACACCATTGATGCCTTTCTGTTTAAAGCATATAGTTCTCTTATCTCCTTTAAGCAACACTAAATCAGTCTTTCCACTCTTTAAGTGTTTACCAATCTTCGCAGGGGGGAATTATCCCTATCACCTCCTCAGCCGCAGGCAGCGTCCTCAGTGGAATCCATTCTCCTCTCCCCCCCCTCCTCTCGCCGACCTCAGCTGCAGCCGCGGTCTCCGGTCTGCCTCCACTCCCAGCCGTTCCGCACAAGCTGCTCTTCACAGGTCGATCAATCGACCGGTCTGACTCCTTTGCCATTGGGCCCCCTTGACCTCCTGACTCTCCTCCCATCCGTCACCCAAGGGAGGAGGGGGCAGCCGTTTCCCGTCTCTCTGCTAGTCTCCGCAGCGGCTCCGAACCTGAAGCCAGGCACCAGCGCAATGTGTACTGGTAAGAGGGGGTATGGAGGTGGAGGGAAGGGGGACCAGGCTACCGGTCAATAGTTATCACTGAGGGTAATCTTTCCGGGTCATTTCTCCCGAATGGGACACTTCCCCGACGCTCAGCTCCTGCTCTCAGCCAGCGCCATTACCAGGCTCCTCCCCCCCATCCCCAGACTATTCCAACAAAGTTGGGAGCATGAAATTGTCTGAAATGTCTTGGTATGCTGAAGCCTTAAGACTTCCCTTCACTGGAACTAAGGGCCAAGCCCAACCCCTGAAAAACAACCCCACACCAAAAAAAACCCTCCACCAAAAGATTTCGGCCAGTGCACAAAGCAAGGTCCATAAAGAGCACTGAGCCTTGATGTTCACAAATTGTGAACATTTGTTTTCTTGTTTTGTTTCCCACTTCTGTCCGCCTCTGGACTTTTGTGGCTAAATTTAGCAAGAAATGGTACAACCAAAAGGGATTAAGAGAAGTTGAGAAGATCTGTATAGTTTTCAATTTTTCAAGTTTCTGACTTGTTTGATAGTCTGTACATATAAAAAGTAGCTATGTGTATATATCAGACCACATGTTTCCTCTAATAGCTCACTTTAACAGTAGTGTTTACAATATTCATATGGCTAAAAAGGTGGAGTTTGTGCAAAAGAATTTCATTAATCAGATGATTACAGCATGATGGCTTAAGCAGTATTAAACCCAAAAGCAATCATTTATTATATTGCAGCTTACCAAATCTTAGATGTGTTGGTTGCATTCATCCTTTTTTAGGCTTTCTTTCCTTTATTTCCACCTGGTAATTTGGCCAGTAAAGGCCCGTACACACGATAAGATATGGTGCTTCCGACAGCCGACTCCGACTTTTCGGCCGAAAAAATTCTGGTGTGCAGGCTATATAATTTTTTTCGTCCGTCAACACAACCTTTCGTGCAGTCTGTATAGAATTCGTCAGACAAAAATCTAAAATCTGAACACACATGATCGGAAGCTAATAACGACCCGGAAGAATTTGTGTCCGAAAACTAGCCATTGTATCAAGAAAGAACTTTCGTCTCGTGGCAGGCAAATTAATTTTTGAAATGCGGTGCACATGCTCATCTTGGTTAATGTGAGAAGAAGGAAGCTGCTGCTCATAATTGTATACTTTATAATTAAAGAGGCATGTGTTCTGTTATGATGATGATAATGATTTGGCTATTCTGCATGTTGCATGGTGTTTTTTTATAATGTTAACCATTATCAATGGTTTATGAATTGAAAATATCTAACTATTTATGTGTCCCTTTATACATTTTTTCATTAATGTATAATACATATATTGCTGCCTGCTCCCAATATGCTCAATTCTTTACAATAAAGATAGGCAAGTAGTTTATTAACCATTTTATTTAGTTTTAAAATAAATGTATCCAAAAATAAACATAGAGATCCTATCATTTTTAAAAATAGAACTGAAAACAAAGGTGCATTCCGTGCTCAAATAACTTAGAAATAAATAATAATCTGGAACAGAAAAAACACATTATAAATTCAAATCATTTATAAATGTGAATAAGTATAGTCTTGTGACCATGGGGGTAGGTGCGGATCGGGTGCATATTGCCACTGACTGCCATGTGGCTGTGGTGGCTGTGGTGGAGGTGGAGGGGGTGGCTGGTAGTCTGACAGGTGTGTGTGTCCGTGGATTTCTCCTCAGACACCTTTATTCAGCACCTGCAGTAAGAGGACCTCTGCCATTTGTCGTTGGTCCTCTGTCATCAGCCGTAATTTATTGGCTGTAAGAAAGCCAAATGAGTCAGCCTCATGTGGCTTTCTTTGCAGGGCCATAGAGGCCTGGCTTAGGAAGGAAGCAGTGACCTCCTCCAAGTTTTTGGTTTTTTTTTCTTCTTTTTCAGGAGGCTGTGTTCTTCCTGACTGCTCAGATGACGCCTGGCTTCCACTCGGCTCCTCCACATTGACACTTTCCTGTGTAGGAAATGAGTACATTATTATAATGTTATAGTGTATATAAAATGTTACGTTTGATTATTTTAACAAAATAACAGACTTTACATTAAGGATAAATTATTGCCTTGCTAATATTTGTTTAGCATCATTATCTTTATTGCAGACAATATATTGTTAAATGCTATACCTGTGTCAAGGTTGGCTCCAGTACATCTTCCTCCTGGGTTTCAGCACATGAGCCCTCTGCCGAAGTGGAAAGGAGAGTAGAGAGCAATGGTCTGGGTTCTGACTGTTCTGTCAGGAAGCGCAGGCTCTCGAAGTACCAGAGCCTTGGTACATATATATCATCAGCACCAGCTCCTGACCTTTCAGAATTGCGGATTTTGTTCAGCTCCCTTTTAAAGGTGCTGCGCAGATTTGATATTTTGTTTCTGACATAATGAATGTCAGCATTGGGGCAGATTGGTTTACACAAATCCACCAATTTTAGCAGAGCAGCATTTCTAATTTGTTTATTAGAGTAATCTTTACTCTTCACCCTCCACAAACACGGCATCTGTCTGTATTCCTCAATAAATTGAGGTAAGAAATCCGGTGACGTAAATTTGTCAACCATGATGCCTGCAAGACACAACACAAAACATAGTCAAAGATCATGGTTTTTTTCACATAAGATAGGCCTAATATAAGCTAGGTTCGCCGATCGATCGTGCTCCTGTGACAGATCTGTCCGATGGCGAATCGTCGAGCGAACGATCTGGCGGCCTTTAAATACAGCGCATGCGTCAACTCCACCTCCAGTGGCGCGCTGATGCAGGGGCGTGTACGTGCCGAATATTAAGCTGCATGCGACACACAGACACGTGAGTCGGCTGAAGATTTGTGTAGGAGATGGCAGATTCGGGGAGTTGCAGTCAAGGCCGCAGCGGTGGGCTCAGAAAAAAACCAAAGCCACACCTATGAGCAAGGGTGAGATGGTTGAGATGGTGGCCATACTGGAGAAAAACGATTATGACGGCAAGCTGGGGATCCAGAAAAGACAGAATTCTTGATAAGGTCAATTCATCTCTCAAAAATATTTATGGTGTGGATCGTTCGAAGGACCAAATCAGAAAAAGATGGTCAGATCTGAAACATCGGGAACAAGAACAGCTAGGTCACATCCATCATATAGTGAAAAGAAGTAAGCAATAGTTGTGTTTAAGCAATATGTATTGTGTATATTTGGTGTATGTTCTATAGAAATGTATAGATACTAATGTCTCTGAAAACTTTACTTAATAATTAAAATTGTCATGTATGTATTTTATTGATATATTTATGATTTATTTGTATAATAAATGAAAAAACAGGAATCCACAATAAACTATATATGCATATTATTGCTACGAATTTTCGTTAATAATAACTCATATTTGCTCCATATTGTATTTTTCACCTTTAAATAGGAAAAAAAGAAAAATGAAAATAAAACAAAGACAACATATGAGGAGAAGGGAATCTACCATGCCTGCTCCATCCACATTGGATGAAAACAATGAAGACATGGTCCCTGATGCAATGACACATTCCCAAAAAAAAGGTAATTGTTTCCTATGCTCAGTAAATCATTAATGTCCCTACTTTTTAGGAGGTAACCATGTACATGTCAGAATATTTTATGTGAAAACAGCTGTCAAGCAGTGCACCGTGTCATAGGAAAATTCCCCTCTGGGAATTTTCTGACATGCCACATTTTTATTATGTAGAAAATGATCAACCAAAAGACACTGTGACCACTATGGAGGAAAGCAATGTGGCAAGTAGTCCAGAGTGCAGCATGGTGGGTGGAGTCAAGTGTTGAGCAAATCAGCTTACCACCACAGCAACATCAAGGTTGGTAGCCACATAATGTTTAGAAATGGGAGCCGAAAAAGATGTGATTTTGGAATGATTCTTTAACCTTCTGTTGTTGTATTTCAGACAAAATGGACATTCCAGATGTCCCCGAAGTTCCCTCATTTGAGCCATGGGATCTGTCACCTACAGCCGTATCAGATCTTGAATTATTTGCTCCAAGATCCCCTCACATGACTCAGAGTGAGTTTCCAAAAAAGAACCAAACAGAAACAAGTGTTGTTGAGCCTGTTTTGTGCCCAAGTAAGTATTATTCTAATGTTGGTTCTAGAGTATTTGTATTTTTGTGTATTTGATTTAAAGCTGAAAAGGAACTACCTGTTTGCTACATTAGCAAGGTGTGAAGCCATACAGTGCTAATGTACATAGTAGAAAGTGCATTACCATAAGGGAGGAAGAGGTGTAGTGAGCTGTTTGTGCCAACAGGTGGAATTGTTTATGAGCCACAGACACCAGTGCAAAGAGAACATAATGTTTACACTGTGTACTTTAATAGTATTATAGGTGTCATAAGGGCAAGCATGTTACACATAACAATGCACAGGGTAGGTACTAACTATTAATTATTTTATGATGAACTTGACCCCAAATGTTTAGATATTATGACTAGGGTTGAGCGAACACGGACTGTATTATTCGTGTTCGTACCGAATAATTGGATTTTTGTTACCCGAACACGGACCCGAAAACTTTACTGTATGTTCGGGTAAAAATCCGTGTTTGGTCATTTTATTTCCGGGTTTTGTATGCATTGGCGCGCTTTTCATGGCGGGCTTTCAACAGCCAATCAACAAGCGTTTAACTGGTGTGCCTTAAACCATCCCAGCCATGCCTACAAATGTATTAGTAGCTGTGATTGGCCATCTGAAGCATGTGACCAAGTCTTTATAAGTCCGAGGCAGCGCCGCTGCGTCATTCTGCTGTGTTAGTTCAGGGACAGAGCACACATCATACGTGCTGGCTGCTGATTAGGGACAGACAGGCAAAAAAAAACATTTGTGTCCGGATAGAATTGAGGGACAGGTCGGAGTGTGTTAGGCAGGGCGAGTTGTAGGACATTTTAGGGAGAGGCTGCTGATTTTTAGGGTCAGTTTTCTACAATCGATTTTGCAGTGACCGATCTTATCAATCCTTTTAGGGAGAGAGGCTGCTGATTTTTAGGGTCAGACAGTGTGTTCTACAATCAATATAGCTGTGTGGGGGGTTTGCAGTGACCGATCTTATCAATCCTTTTTGGGAGAGGCTGGAGATAGGCAGGTGTCAGTGGTCCACATCGATTTTGCTGTGTGTGGGGTGCAGTGAACACAATCTTTTTTGCCCACTGAGGAGGAGGGAGAAAAGTCTTTTTCTATCAGTCACTGTGTGCAGCATTTGTCCTTCAGCTGTGCTGTGCTGACTCTGATCATACACTGCTGTGTTCAGTGTTCAGTTCACATGTGCTATTATTGAGTGGTTTCAAAAATCATACACTTTTTTCTATTCCACTATTCAATATACAGCCTTGGGTTAAAAAAAAATTAAATTGTGGCCTGCAGCAGAGCTGAATGATATAAGACACTGCTGTTCACATCATGTGCTATTGATAAATCACACCAATCTTATATCATATTTTCTATTCCGCTATTCAATAAAAACCTTTGGGTATCAATTAAATTGCGGGATAGTCTGTGTTGGTAGGTGTGAGATACACCTTTCCAAGTTTTTGGGGTTCATCTCATACTTCTGAAGATTTGAGGGTGCTGCCTGTTCCAAACTCCTCCTACTCCTCATCCTGCCTTTTAGGGGTAAAAACAATAGTAATTGGGGCCTAGTCTGGTTGTGTACGTGTGAGATACATACACTTTTTTTGATCATATTTTCTATTCCGCTATTCAATAAAAACCTTTGGGCATCAATTAAATTGCGGGATAGTCTGTGTTGGTAGGTGTGAGATACACCTTTCGAATGTTTTTGGGGTTCATCTCATACTTCTGAAGATTTGAGGGTGCTGCCTGTTCCAAACTCCTCCTACTCCTCATCCTGCCTTTTAGGGGTACAAACAATAGTAATTGGGGCTTGGTCAGGTTGTGTACGTGTGAGATACATACACTTTTTTTGATCATATTTTCTATTCCGCTATTCAATCAAAACCTTTGGGTATCAATTAAATTGCGGGATAGTCTGTGTTGGTAGGTGTAAGATACACCTTTCCAAGTTTTTGGGGTTCATCTCATACTTCTGAAGATTTGAGGGTGCTGCCTGTTCCAAACTCCTCCTACTCCTCATCCTGCCTTTAGGGGTACAAACAATAGTAATTGGGGCCTAGTCTGCTTGTGTACGTGTGAGATACATACACTTTTTTTGATCATATTTTCTATTCCGCTATTCAATAAAAACCTTTGGGTATAAACAATTAAATTGCGGGATAGTCTGTGTTGGTACGTGTGAGATACACCTTTCCAAGTTTTTGGGGTTCATCTCATACTTCTGAAGATTTGAGGGTGCTGCCTGTTCCAAACTCCTCCTACTCCTCATCCTGCCTTTAGGGGTACAAACAATAGTAATTGGGGCCTAGTCTGGTTGTGTACGTGTGAGAAACATACACTTTTTTTGATCATATTTTCTTTTCCGCTATTCAATAAAAACCTTTGGGTATAAACAATTAAATTGCGGGATAGTCTGTGTTGGTACGTGTGAGATACACCTTTCCAAGTTTTTGGGGTTCATCTCATACTTCTGAAGATTTGAGGGTGCTGCCTGTTCCAAACTCCTCCTACTCCTCATCCTGCCTTTTAGGGGTACAAACAATAGTAATTGGGGCCATGTCTGGTTGTGTACGTGTGAGATACATACACTTTTTTTGATCATATTTTCTATTCCGCTATTCAATAAAAACCTTTGGGCATCAATTAAATTAAAGGGATAGTCTGTGTTGGTAGGAGTGAGATACACCTTTCAAATGTTTTTGGGGTTCATCTCATACTTCTGAAGATTTGAGGGTGCTGCCTGTTCCAAACTCCTCCTACTCCTCATCCTGCCTTTTAGGGGTACAAACAATAGTAATTGGGGCTTGGTCTGGTTGTGTACGTGTGAGATACATACACTTTTTTTGATCATATTTTCTATTCCGCTATTCAATAAAAACCTTTGGGTATCAATTAAATTGCGGGATAGTCTGTGTTGGTAGGTGTAAGATACACCTTTCCAAGTTTTTGGGGTTCATCTCATACTTCTGAAGATTTGAGGGTGCTGCCTGTTCCAAACTCCTCCTACTCCTCATCCTGCCTTTAGGGGTACAAACAATAGTAATTGGGGCCTAGTCTGGTTGTGTACGTGTGAGATACATACACTTTTTTTGATCATATTTTCTATTCCGCTATTCAATAAAAACCTTTGGGTATAAACAATTAAATTGCGGGATAGTCTGTGTTGGTACGTGTGAGATACACCTTTCCAAGTTTTTGGGGTTCATCTCATACTTCTGAAGATTTGAGGGTGCTGCCTGTTCCAAAATCCTCCTACTCCTCATCCTGCCTTTAGGGGTACAAACAATAGTAATTGGGGCTTGGTCTGGTTGTGTACGTGTGAGATACATACACTTTTTTTGATCATATTTTCTATTCCGCTATTCAATAAAAACCTTTGGGTATCAATTAAATTGCGGGATAGTCTGTGTTGGTAGGTGTAAGATACACCTTTCCAAGTTTTTGGGGTTCATCTCATACTTCTGAAGATTTGAGGGTGCTGCCTGTTCCAAACTCCTCCTACTCCTCATCCTGCCTTTAGGGGTACAAACAATAGTAATTGGGGCCTAGTCTGGTTGTGTACGTGTGAGATACATACACTTTTTTTTAACATATTTTCTATTCCGCTATTCAATAAAAACCTTTGGGTATAAACAATTAAATTGCGGGATAGTCTGTGTTGGTACGTGTGAGATACACCTTTCCAAGTTTTTGGGGTTCATCTCATACTTCTGAAGATTTGAGGGTGCTGCCTGTTCCAAAATCCTCCTACTCCTCATCCTGCCTTTAGGGGTACAAACAATAGTAATTGGGGCCTAGTCTGGTTGTGTACGTGTGAGATACATACACTTTTTTTGATCATATTTTCTATTCCGCTATTCAATAAAAACCTTTGGGTATAAACAATTAAATTGCGGGATAGTCTGTGTTGGTACGTGTGAGATACACCTTTCCAAGTTTTTGGGGTTCATCTCATACTTCTGAAGATTTGAGGGTGCTGCCTGTTCCAAACTCCTCCTACTCCTCATCCTGCCTTTAGGGGTACAAACAGTAGTAATTGGGGCCTAGTGTGGTTCTGTACATGTGAGATACATACACTTTTTTTGATCATATTTTCTATTCCGCTATTCAATAAAAACCTTTGGGTATCAATTAAATTGCGGGATAGTCTGTGTTGGTAGGTGTAAGATACACCTTTCCAAGTTTTTGGGGTTCATCTCATACTTCTGAAGATTTGAGGGTGCTGCCTGTTCCAAACTCCTCCTACTCCTCATCCTGCCTTTAGGGGTACAAACAATAGTAATTGGGGCCTAGTCTGCTTGTGTACGTGTGAGATACATACACTTTTTTGATCATATTTTCTATTCCGCTATTCAATAAAAACCTTTGGGTATCAATTAAATTGCGGGATAGTCTGTGTTGGTACGTGTGAGATACACCTTTCCAAGTTTTTGGGGTTCATCTCATACTTCTGAAGATTTGAGGGTGCTGCCTGTTCCAAACTCCTCCTACTCCTCATCCTGCCTTTAGGGGTACAAACAATAGTAATTGGGGCCTAGTCTGGTTGTGTACGTGTGAGATACCTACACTTTTTTTGATCATATTTTCTATTCCGCTATTTAATAAAAACCTTTGGGTATAAACAATTAAATTGCGGGATAGTCTGTGTCGGTACGTGTGAGATACACCTTTCCAATTTTTGGGACGCATCTCATACTGCCGAGGATTTGAGGGTGCTTCAGTCTGCCTCCTGCCTGTTCCGAACTCCTCATACTCCTCATCCTGCCTTTAGGGTACAAAAAATTGTAATCGGGGCCTAGATTGTGTTTGTACGTGTGAGATACACCGTTTTGTAAAATATGTCCTATTCCGCTATTCAATATACACCCTGTTTGAGTGTAAAAAATTAAATTGCGGGATAGTCTGTATCGGTACATGTGTGATACACCTTTTTAAATTTGTTTGGCGCATCTCCTTCTACCGCCGAGGATTGCAGGGCGCTTCAGTTTGCCTCCTGTTCCCAACTCCTCCTACTCCTCTTCCTCATCCTGACTTTAGGGTACAAAAAATTGTAATCGGGGCCTAGTCTGTGTTTGTACGTGTGAGATACACCGTATTATAAAATTTTTCCTATTCCGCTATTCAATATACACCCTTTTGGAGTGTAAAAAATTAAATTACGGCATAGTCTGTAACGGTACGTGTGAGATACACCTTTTAAATTTGTTTGGCGCATCTCCTTCCACCGCCAAGGATTGCAGGGCGCTTCAGTTTGCCTCCTGTTCCCAACTCCTCCTACTCCTCTTCCTCATCCTCCCTTTAGGGTACAAAAAATTTTAATCGGGGCCTAGTCTGTGTTTGTACGTGTGAGATACACCGTTTTTTATCCTTTTTCCTATTCCGCTATTCAATATACACCCTTTTGGGGTAAAAAACATTAAATTGCGGCATAGTTTGCATATTTGACTGTGAGATACACCCGTGCGATACTGTTGTTGTTTTGTTCCGCTATTCAATAAACACCTTTCTAGGGCAAGATCATAAATTACAGAAATATGAGGAGACCGTCAAATAGGGGCCGTGGCCTGGGTCGTGGTGCTGCTGGTAGAGCTCCTGTTGCAAGGAGAGGACGTGGTCGATCTGTGCCAGCTACACGCACAAGTGAAACACCTTCCTCAAGTGTTAGTAGGTGACAGAACCTGCATCAGTATTTGGTAGGGCATCATACGCCTCTAGAAGTGATGAGGCCAGAAGAAGTAGAGGCGATAGTAGATTGGTTTGCTGCTGACAGTGCCTCCAGTTCCTTCACATTGTCTCCCACCCAGTCTACTGCAGAAAGGTCAGAGTTGGCACCTGCAGCCGATGTCCAACCGTCTTTCACCTCACCCCCTTGCAAATCAGGCAAGCAGTCTGAGCCCCAAGCCATACAGCAGTCTCTTCTTCTTTTTGAGGACTCTGTCAGCAGGGTTTCCCAGGGCCATCCACCTTGCCCTGCCCCAGAAGTGGAAGAGATTTAGTGCAGCGATGCCCAACCACTTATTTCTCAAGATGAGTACATGCAAGGACCATCGCAGCACGTCTCCGATGAAACGCAGGTGCCAACTGCAGCGGCGTTCAGAATTGTGGAGACCGACAAGGAGGGCAGGGGTGAAGACTGGGTGGAAGATGATGTGGAGGACGATGAGGTCCTCGACCCCACATGGAATGAAGGTCATGCAGTAGACCTGAGTAGTTTGGAGGAAGAGGCGGTGGTCGCACAGAGTCATCAGCACAGCAGAAGAGGGAGCAGGGTGCAGAAGCGGAGCGGCCATGCCCTAGACACTACGCCTGCTACTGCCCAACGCAGCAAGGGAACGAGCGCAACAAAGCCAGTTCAAAGGAGTTCTCTAGCGTGGAAGTTCTTTAGAAAATGTGCTGATGACAGGACACGAGTGGTTTGCACCCTGTGCAATCAGAGCCTGAAGCGAGGCATAAACCTTCTCAACCTGAGCACAACCTGCATGATCAGGCATCTAAGTGCAAAGCACGAGCTGCAGTGGAGTAGACACCTTCAAAACCAAGAAACGTCTCTGGCTCATCCTGCTTCCTCTTCTGCTGAAGTCTCGGCCGCTCCATCCACATCTGTAGTGATATCGGCACCTGCCACCCCGCAAACAGACGATCTGTCAGCAACACCACCACCTGGGTCACCAACCATCTCCACAATGTCCAGTGGAAGCGTTCAGCTTTCCATCTCCCAAACACTTGAGAGGAAGAGGAAGTACCCCCTTACCCACCAGCGATCCCTGGAACTGAATGCCAGCATTTCAAAATTCTTGGCCTTTGAAATGCTGTCATTCCGTCTGGTGGAGATGCACAGTTTTAAAAACCTTATGTCGGTGGCTGTCCCACAGTACGTCGTGCCCAGCCGCCACTACTTTTCCAGGCAAGCCATCCCTTCCCTGCACAACCAAGTGGGGGAAAAAAATCAGGTGTGCACTGCGCAACGCCATCTGTGGCAAGGTCCACCTAATTACCGATACGTGGACCAGTAAGCACGGTCAGGGGCGTTATATCTCCCTAACGGCACACTGGGTAAATGCAGTGGCGGATGGGCCTGAGGCGGATAGCAATTTGGTGCATGTCCTTCCACCACCGAGGATTGCTGGGCGCTTCAGTTTGCCTCCTGTTCCTAACTCCTCCTACTCCGCTTCCTCATCCTCTACCACCTCCTCATCCGGTCAGCGTAACACCTTCACCACCAACTTCAGCACGGCCAGGGGTAAACGACAGCAGGCAGTTTTAAAACTTGCCTGTTTGGGGGAAAAACCACACACCGCGCAGGAGTTGTGGAGGAGCATGGAACAGCAGACAAATGAGTGGTTGCTGCCTGCGAGCCTCAAGCCTGGCCTGGTGGTGTGCGATAACGGGCGAAATCTCATAGCAGCTCTGGGCCTAGCCGGTTTGACGCACATCCCTTGCCTGGCGCATGTGCTGAATTTGGTGGTGCAGAGGTTCCTTAAAAATTATCCCGATATGTCAGAGCTGCTGCAGAAAGTGCGGGCCGTCTGTGCGCACTTTCGGCGTTCTCACCCTGCTGCTGCTCGCCTGTCAGCGCTGCAGCGTAACTTCGGCCTTCCCGCTCACCACCTCATATGTGACGTGCCCACAAGGTGGAACTCCACCTTGCACATGCTGGAAAGACTGTGCGAGCAGCAGAAGGCCATAGTGGAGTTTCAGCTGCAGCACGCACGCGTGAGTCGCTCTGCGGAACAGCACCACTTCACCACAAATAACTTGGCCTACATGCGAGACCTGTGTGCCTTGTTGCGCTGTTTTGAGTACTCCACCAACATGGCCAGTGCCGATGACGCCGTTGTCAGCTTAACTATCCCACTTCTATGCCTCCTTGAAAAAACAATTTGGGCGATGATGGAAGAGGATGTGGCACAGGATGAGGAGGAGGAGGAGGATGAAGAGGTAACATTTCCAAGGCTTTCAGGGCAGTCATTCGCAAGGGGCTCTGAGGGTGGGTTCCTGCACACACAAACGCCAGGGACACAATTGTCCAGCAGGGGCACAGTTCTGGAGGATGAGGAGGATGAGGAGGAGGAGATGGAGGAGGAGATGGAACCATGTTCACAGCAGGGCGGCACCCAGACCAGCTCATGGCCATCACTGGTGCGTGGCTGGGGGGATACAGAGGGCACAGACGATACACCTCCCACAGAGGACAGCCTTTCGTTGCCTCTGGGCAGCCTGGCACACATGAGCGATTACATGCTGCAGTGTCTCCACAACGACCGCCGAGTTGCCCACATTCTAACTTGTGCTGATTACTGGGTGGCCACGCTGCTGGATCCCCGTTACAAGGACAACGTACCGTCCTTAATTCACTCACTGGAGCGCGATCACAAGATGCGCGAGTACAAGCGCACGCTGGTAGACGCGATGCTGCTGGCATTCCCACCAGACAGCGGGGCCACAGTGGAAGCACAAGGCAGAGGAGGAGGAGGAGGAGGAGGAAGAGGTTGCCAACGCAACCAGGGCACCGCCAGCACCTCAGAAGGCAGGGTTAGCATGGCCGAAATGTGGAAAAGCTTTGTCGGCACGCCACAACAAACAGCAGCACCAGCAGCTCATATGGAACGTCTTAGCAGGAGGCAGCATTTCACCAACATGGTGGAGCAGTATGTGTGCGCACTCCTACATGTAGTGAATGATGGGTCTGCCCCCTTCAACTTCTGGGTCTTCAAATTGGGCACATGGCCTGAGCTTGCCCTTTACGCCTTGGAGGTGCTGGCGTGCCCTGCAGCCAGTGTATTATCTGAACGGGTATTTAGCACGGCTGGGGGCGTTATCACAGACAAGCGCAGCCGCCTGTCCAGAGACAATGTGGACAAGCTCACGTTCATTAAAATGAACCAGGCATGGATCCCACGGGACTTTTCCGTACCTTGTGCAGAATAGCGATGGATACCGACCTTACCCAGCCATTGTTCTATTTTTGCTCTTGCTTTTGTTCTCACTCTTTTGGGGTGTACCCTCATTTAAAATTTCTGAAAAAAAGCAGTGTTGGCTAAATCGTCCTCCTCAGTACAAGATTAACATAGGGGCCCTGATACATTACTCTCCCTGCTGGCAAAGTGAAATAGAGCAGAGCAGGTCCGAGGGAGATCTTTCCCATCTCCTCACTGGCAAACAGAGCGATAATGCTATGTGCCCTAGGTGATTAGGGTGTGCCCAGGTACACCCGGCACACCCTGTGCGCACGCCTATGACACCGCCACATCCACCACCACCTCAACCTCCCTCCTACTCCATATGGGCCTCGTCCTTCAGAGATGAAGAACATTGTTTTATTTTTCTGTTTTTTTTTTTTTTGTTGTTTTAAGTTATTTCCCTATCCACATTTGTTTGCAGAGCACTTGCCATGCTCTTAACTACGTTTTGCTGCCATTTGCAGCACTCTAGCCCTTTCCATTGGTGTTTTAGAGCCATTTTAGTGCCTGAAAGTTCGGGTCCCCATTGACTTCAATGGGGTTCGGTGTCCGGGAACAGTTCGGCAAAAGTCTGGGACACGGAACACCGCCGAACACGGACATCCAGGTGTCCGCTCAACTCTAATTATGACCTCATCTAGTTGCTTGTCATTTACTTACTATATATTTTTTTTTATTAACAGGTCATGTTATTCCTAGTTGTACAATTGCCAGGATGACTGTTGATGTTTTGCAGTGTTGCTCAGAAAAAATAAAGGAGGCTGCTACAGCTTTACAACGCAAAATGCGTATCTTTGTTGACCTGCTAGCAAAATTTTAAGGTTACTTGTATTTTTTTTTTTTTTTTTTGGTTATTTGGGATATTTTTGCTTTTCCCAATGTTATTTCAAGATTTTATGGCCTATTTTTTGGCCACTAACTGATCATGTGCAAGAGGTGTCCCAAAGTTTTGTACATTTTTATACAGGGCTCCTCTGCATATGATAACGTTTTACAAGTACTAAATAAGAAGAGTTGAAGAACTGTTTTTAGGAATATTTTTTTACATGTCTACTGAACAAAGTTCCCTGAAATTATAAGCAATCTAGATGTTCTCACCAAAGAGAGTCTGGTGTTTAAGCACTTTACAACACCCTAACCCTAACCCTTACCCTTACCCTAACCCTAACCCTAACCCTTACCCTTACCCTTACCCTAACCCTAACCCTTACCCTTACCCTAACCCTTACCCTAACCCTTACCCTTAACCTAACCCTAACCCTTACCCTAACCCTAACCTTTACCCTTACCCTAACCCTTACCCTTACCCTAACCCTAACCCTTACCCTAACCCTTACCCTAACCCTTACCCTAACCCCAAGCCTGTGAATGTGTGTTAACCACTTTACCACCGGAGGATTTTTCTGCTTTACATCTAGGCCACTTTTTGCAACTTGGCACAGTGTGACTTAAACTGACAATTGCGTGGTCATGCAACGCCCTACCCAAATGAAATTTACGTCCATTTTTTCCCACAAGCAGAGCTTTCTTTTGGTGGTATTTGATCACCTCTGCACTTTTCATTTTTTGCGATATTAATAAAAAGAGAGCGACAATTTTGAAAAAATAACAATATTTTTCTACTTAGACAGTTAAAAAATATACAATATATTAATTTTTTGAATTTAGCTACATGTCTTTGACAAAAAAATTCTCAATGAGCGTATTTTTAACGGCTTTAAGACCGGAAGATTTTACCCCATTCCTGACCAGGCCATATTTTGCGATTCGGCACTGCGTTACTTTAACGGACAATTGCACGGTCGTACGACACTGTACCCAAATTAATTTATGTCTTTTTTTCCCCCACATATAGAGCTTTCTTTTGGTGGTATTTGATCACCCGTGCGATTTTTACTTTTTGCGCTATAAACAAAAAAAGAGCGACAATTTTGAAAACATAACAATATTTTTCACATTTTTTTATATAAAATTCCCCAAAAAAACTGTAAAAATCTAAATTTTTTAACATTTTCGGCCAATTTGTTTTCTGCTACATATGTTTGGTAAAAAAAATTGCAATAAGCGTATTTTGATTGGTTTGCGCAAAAATTTTCGCAGCTACTAACTACGGGAAATTTATGTCATTTTTATTTTTTAACTAGTAATGGCGGCGATCTGGCGGCGATCTGCGTTTTTTATGCGGGACTGCGACATTGCCGCCGGACCCCTAACTGACATTTTTGACACTTTTGGGGGTACCAGTGACATTACTACAGTAATCAGTGCTATAAATATGCACTGTTACTGTAATAATGACACCGGCAGGGAAGGGGTTACCTTTATTGGTGATCAAGGGGGTAAATGTATGCCTGGTGCTTACTGACGTGTGTGGGGGGAGGGGATTGTGTGACACAGACACAGATCGCAGGTTCAGCTATGCTGAATCCTGTAATCTGTAGGGGTGATCGAACGGTTCGGGTCGACCATCGGTTCGGCCCGAACATTGGGTGTTCGAGGTTCGGCCGAATTTAGAACTTTTTGCCCAAAAAGTTCGGAATTCGGCAACCAGAACCGACCAAAATGCAATGCTTCAGGAAATGGGCTTTAAAAGCCCGTGATTGGACCAGACCCATTAGCAAAAGCCAATTGAGGGGGCAGGAGAATGCTAGGAATGTGATTGGAGTGACTAGGGGGTCCCTAGACCAATCATTAGTGAATACGCCCCCCAGTATATAAGATAGCCCCCGCCATATTCCTAGCATTGTTATACTGGACATGGAAGAGAGTGGAAGCAGTTCTGTTAATTTTACTTTAAAAGTGTCATTTAGCATTTATTAGTGTGAGGAAAGGGATATCTAGTGTAGTTAGAGTGCTCCTTTACACTTAAGTTAGCTTCAACAATTTATTTTCTGTAGGGAAAGTATGAAGTGTCAGGGGACCGTAATGTAGTGTAGGGTGAACTGACAGTGACTGCTATGGAAGGGTGACAAAACCCTTCCATAGCAGGGTGACCGCTATAGAGAAATGATCATTTCTCTGAGTTGCTTCGGCACAGGCATATGGCTTCTCACCAACCAAGCATTTTTTATGCTGCAGGGGTTGCCACTGCCAGTGCTTTTTTGAGGACATGTTTGATGTCAGACATGACATCTGAACATGTGTATAGGGGGTATATATACACATATATGTCTGTATATATACCCCTAGACATATATAGGTGTGATAGTAGCAGAAATATATGCTTGCGCTAATGAAATCATTTACAGTAATATATTTCTGCTACTATCACACCTATATATGTCTAGGTGTCTATATACATATAAGTATGTGTGTATATATACACCACTATACACAAGTTCAGATGTTTTGCCTGCCTCAAAAGAACCCAAAAAAATGCCCAAAAAAACGCTAGCGTCAAAAAAAAAAATGCCCAGGTGTGTTTTTGCTGGCATTTTTTGGGGGTTTTTGGAGGCAGGCAAAACATCTAAACTTGTGTATAGTGGTTTATATACACACATACATATATGTATATACACACCTAGACATATATAGGTGTGATAGTAGTAGAAATATATGCTTGCGCTAATGAAATCATTTACAGTAATATATTTCTGCTACTATCACACCTATATATGGCTAGGTGTCTATATACATATAAGTATGTGTGTATATATACCACTATACACAAGTTCAGATGTTTTGCCTGCCTCAAAAGAACCCAAAAAAATGCCAAAAAAAACACTAGCGTCAAAAAAAAAAAATGCCCAGGTGTGTTTTTGCTGGCATTTTTTGGGGGTTTTTGGAGGCAGGCAAAACATCAGAACTTGTGCACAGTACCACTATACACAAGTTCAGATGTTTTTCCTGACTGCAAAGAACCCAAAAAAATGCCTGCTATTAAACCGGCAAGGTGTGAAAACCGAGAAGCCATACTCCTGTGCTGAAAGTGTTCTAATACAAACGATCTTTTTTTTTTTTATGGGTCTGGACATGCTACAGAGCTGAAACTTCACATGTACACTTTTTAGACCCCCCAGATATGAAATCCAAAGTAAAAATCCAAAAATCTTTATTTTTTTTACTTTTTTCAATAATTGGCTTTTTTATCAAAAATGACAATTTTTAAGAACTTTTTTTGTGTGATTTTGTGTCTGGGGGGTCTAAAAGGTGTACCTGTGAAGTTTCAGCTCTGTAGCATGTCCAGAACCAGAAAAAAAAGATCATATAGGTGTAAAAGGAGGGTCCCACATCCCTGTTCTACTGAAAAATTATCTTTTTTTTTTTCATGGTTCTGGACATGCTACAGAGCTGAAACTTCACATGTACACGTACAGATACTAAAAAGTCAAAATAAAAAAAATCTCTCTGTTTTTTTTTTTTTAATTTTTCAATAATTGGCTTTTTTATCAAAAATGACAATTTTTAAGAACTTTTTATGTGTGATTAATAGTTAATGGGGCATGACCCAGAACCCTAGGCACTTTTTAGGGGCATTTATTGGGTTTTAGGGCTTAAAATTTGTGTTTTTTGATTACCGAAGTTCGGGTCCCATTGATTTCAATGGGGTTCTGAAATCCGGGCCGAACTTTCGGGAAGTTCGGATGTTCTGCCCGAACCTAACTTTTCAAAAGTTCGATCATCCTTAGTAATCTGTCTTTGCCTGTCACATAGGAGATCCGCCCGCTTTGTTTGTTTGATCACCGCCTCTCCTCCCTTGGCCCGACTCCCGCTGTGTCTGAATACAGCGGGAGTGAGCCTTGGGCGGCGCGTACACGCTGCCAAGAAGGGGAGGAGTCCAGCGATGTAGGTCTACGTCGCTGGACGATAACGAGCCACTTTGCCGCAGTACCAGCTCAGTGAGCGGTCGGCAAGTGGTTAATAAAAAATGTTTCCACTCAACAATGTGTGTTATAATATTTCTTTGCCTTGCCGTGGGGGGGGGGGGCAGGTCTAAAGCTGTGTAAGGTGGCACAAAATGTATGATGGCTGTCCTGTTCACATAGTTGAATGGTAATTAAAGCATTTTAGCTTGTGTGTATATTTATCAGCCTGCCAGAATGAGTGTTCTTTCTGGACCAGTGGCCATCTAGTGATATTCACTAGTACACTGAGTGCACAACAGAGATGTATAGTAACGAAGTAGAACTACTTCACTACTGTACTTAAGTACCGAAATGCGGTATCTGTACTTTCCTAGAGTAGAATTTTTTTCTCCTACTTCTACTTTTACTTCACTACATTTTTTCGATGATTTCGATACTTCTACTCCGATATTTTTTTTTTGTGCTGCATAGTTACTTGTTACTTTTAAAAAAATTACCACTGCCAGAACAGTAGATGGCAGGTTTCATGAAGCTCAAAAAAATGTGTATAATGTCATTTGTAAATCAGCGCATATGAAAATAAAGGCTGTGTATAATAAAAGCTGCTATACCAAATCTTTCCAATAAAAAGAAAATATGAAACAAACAAATAAATGGTGCTACAGCGCTTAAAGTGCATCAAGAAACTACTAACAAACACAGGTTAATCATTTGAATAAATCATTTGAAATAATAAAAAACAATATGATGTTCAAACTTTTGACTTCTTTCTTTAATAACTACATAACACAGTACTTCTACTTCTACTTTCAGTACTTGAGTAGAATTTTTTTTTCAAAACTACTGGTACTTTTACTTTTAGTACTTAAGTAGCAAATTTTTTGAAAAAACTACTTGCAATACTTAAGTAAAAAAAATGTTGAATACTTTAGTACTTCTACTTAAGTAACTTTTTTTGCGAGCACTTCCACTTCTACTCAAGTCACTTTTTGATCGAGCACTTGTACTTTTACTCAAGTAGAAATTTCGAGTACTTTATACAAGTCTGGTGCACAATGATATCTGTCGACTGAGTGGCAATCAGTCTACACATATCCAGGTTCTATTTACGGAGTAGCACTCACAGGATTCTATATGTCAGTGTGATAGGTACTAGCACTCAGTGTACTGAGATCAGTGTAATATATAGTCAATCGCAGCTTTGTTTGTTCATTTCCTTTTAGATTACCTATATATAACACTTATATCTCTACACTGAGCGAGTTTCACATAACACTGACATCTCCTTACATTAGTGGGCAGTGAGAAGGATGTCATAAATTAACACAACATAACAGGTGGAGCTAAGTTGTTATTACACTAATGGGTTAAGACAAAAACACAAACAATGTATGGGGACCTTCTGGCCAATGACTACCAATGTAAGGTGACATTGGGTGGACCTTGGGTAGGACCTACTTTACAATGTGAGAGGGCTTATCGAATTTACCTAGGGGCCGAAGGCCCTGGTCTTTTGGCCACCTAGCAATGCCCCAGAGCTTTGAAATGTCATATTTTGCATATTAAATTGTATAAAAATTATATTAATCAAGATACTTGACATATGTACCCAAATGCACACGTTTCTTACAAAATTTGGATTATCTTTAGTGAAACATGTGGTGCTTAAAAATAATTACGATATAGTGACCTCGTGAATCAGTTAAGGTCTAATTTCACTATTGGAGCAAGTGGTAAACCAAACACACATGGTAAAAATCTAATTTTAACAACAGTAGATAAACACACTGATGAATGTATTAACCCTCAAAAAGTCACACATATATAACACATGATCAACAAAAAACATGTTAATTTTGGCATGTATCCAAAATATGAAAATACACACTCTTGAATAAATGCAACATTTTTTAATTGCACAAAAAATACAATATTTATACAAATTAGACTGTATCGGGCAGGAATTGCTGCCAAGGAACGGCCCCTTTACCCACAAAATAGTCAACATATTTTTGTCTAACATCACGGGCACTTCTGGAGGCCAAGCCAGAACGGGCTACTTCCATTGGTGTCATTGGATGGACAGGCCCACGTGCTTCAGCCTCTACACTAGAGCTTACATATGTCTCTGCATACCTGCGCAAAATATTATGCAAGATGAAGCAGCAGAGGACCACATGATTGATTTTGTATAATGCCAGATTGATGGAGCTGAGGAAAAGTCTAAACCTATTTGACATAATCCCAAAGGCATTCTCCACCACTCTTCTAGCACGGGATAGCCGGTAATTGAAAATCCTTTGCTCGGGGGTGAGGTTTCTCAGAGGAAATGGCTAGTGTTGAGCGAACACGGACTGTATTATTCGTGTTCGTACCGAATAATTGGATTTTTTGTACCCGAACACGGACACGGACACTTTACTGTATGTTCGGGTAAAAATCCGTGTTCGGTCGTTTTATTTCCGGGTTTTGCATGCTTTGGCGCTCTTTTCATGGCGGGCTTTCAACAGCCAATCAACAATCGTTTAACTGGTGTGCCTTAAGCCATCCCAGCCATGCCTGCAAATGTCTCAGTAGCTGTGATTGGCCGTCTGAAGCATGTGACCAAGTCTTTATAAGTTCGAGGCAGCCGCAGCGGCGTCATTATGCTGCTTAGATTCAGGGACAGAGCACACATCAACGTGCTGGCTGCTGATTAGGGAAAGATAGGCAGGAAAAAACCATTTGTGTCCGGATAGAATTGAGGGACAGGTCGGAGTGTTTAGGCAGGGCGAGTTGTAGGCATTTTAGGGATAGAGTCTGCTGAATTATATAGGGTCAGTGTCTTCTACAAACTACAATCGATATTGCTGTGTGGGGGGTGGGGTCTGCACTCAATCCTGATCTACGATCTCTTCTCAATCCTGTTAGGGACAGAGTCTGCTGAATTTTAGGGAAACTGTGTTCTACAAACTACAATCGATATTGCTGTGTGGTGTGGGATTGGAGATAGGCAGGTGTCAGTGATCCACATCCATTTTTCTGTGTGTGAGCTGCAGTGAACACAATCTTTTTGGGCTGCAGTGAACACAATCTTTTTGGGCTGCAGTGAACACAATCTTTTTGGGCTGCAGTGAACACAATCTTTTTGGGCTGCAGTGAACACAATCTTTTTGGGGTGCAGTGAACAAAATCTTTTTGGGGTGCAGTGAACACAATCCTTTTTGGTGTGCAGTGAACACAATCTTTGTGGGGTGCAGTGAACAAAATCCTTTGTGGGGTGCAGTGAACACAATCTTTTTGGGGTGCAGTGAACAAAATCCTTTTTGGGGTGCAGTGAACAACATCCTTTTTGGGGTGCAGTGAACACAATCTTTTTGGGGTGCAGTGAACAAAATCCTTTGTGGGGTGCAGTGAACACAATCTTTTTGGGGTGCAGTGAACACAATCTTTTTGGGGTGGAGTGAACAACATCCTTTTTGGGGTGCAGTGAACAAAATCCTTTTTGGGGTGCAGTGAACACAATCTTTTTGGGGTGCAGTGAACACAATCTTTGTGGGGTGCAGTGAACACAATCTTTTTGGGGTGGAGTGAACAACATCCTTTTTGGGGTGCAGTGAACAACATCCTTTTTGGGGTGCAGTGAACACAATCTTTTTGGGGTGCAGTGAACACAATCTTTGTGGGGTACAGTGAACAGAATCTTTGTGGGGTGCAGTGAACACAATCTTTGGGGGGTACAGTGAACACAATCTTTGTGAGGTGCAGTGAACACAATCTTTGTGGGGTGCAGTGAACACAATCATTGTGGGGTGCAGTGAACTCAATCTTTGTGGGGTACAGTGAACACAATCTCATACTGAAGGTTTGAGGGTGCTGCCTGTTCCATACTCCCCCTACTCCTCATCTAGCCTTTTAGGGGTACAAACAATAGTAATTGGGGCCTAGTGTGGTTGTGTACGTGTGATATACATACACTTTTTTGGGATCATATTTTCTATTCCGCTATTTAATCAAAAACCTTTGGGGATCAGTTAAATTGGGGGATAGTCTGTGTTGGTACGTGTGAGAGAGATCCACCTTTCCAAGTTGTTGGGGTTCATCTCATACTTCTGAAGGTTTGAGGGTGCTGCCTGTTCCATACTCCCCCTACTCCTAGCCTTTTAGGGGTACAAACAATAGTAATTGGGGCCTAGTGTGGTTGTGTACGTGTGATATACATACACTTTTTTGGGATCATATTTTCTATTCCGCTATTTAATCAAAAACCTTTGGGGATCAGTTAAATTGGGGGATAGTCTGTGTTGGTACGTGTGAGAGAGATCCACCTTTCCAAGTTGTTGGGGTTCATCTCATACTTCTGAAGGTTTGAGGGTGCTGCCTGTTCCATACTCCCCCTACTCCTAGCCTTTTAGGGGTACAAACAATAGTAATTGGGGCCTAGTGTGGTTGTGTACGTGTGATATACATACACTTTTTTGGGATCATATTTTCTATTCCGCTATTTAATCAAAAACCTTTGGGGATCAGTAAAATTGGGGGATAGTCTGTGTTGGTACGTGTGAGAGAGATCCACCTTTCCAAGTTGTTGGGGTTCATCTCATACTTCTGAAGGTTTGAGGGTGCTGCCTGTTCCATACTCCCCCTACTCCTAGCCTTTTAGGGGTACAAACAATAGTAATTGGGGCCTAGTGTGGTTGTGTACGTGTGATATACATACACTTTTTTGGGATCATATTTTCTATTCCGCTATTTAATCAAAAACCTTTGGGGATCAGTTAAATTGGGGGATAGTCTGTGTTGGTACGTGTGAGAGAGATCCACCTTTCCAAGTTGTTGGGGTTCATCTCATACTTCTGAAGGTTTGAGGGTGCTGCCTGTTCCATACTCCCCCTACTCCTAGCCTTTTAGGGGTACAAACAATAGTAATTGGGGCCTAGTGTGGTTGTGTACGTGTGATATACATACACTTTTTTGGGATCATATTTTCTATTCCGCTATTTAATCAAAAACCTTTGGGGATCAGTTAAATTGGGGGATAGTCTGTGTTGGTACGTGTGAGAGAGATCCACCTTTCCAAGTTGTTGAGGTTCATCTCATACTTCTGAAGGTTTGAGGGTGCTGCCTGTTCCATACTCCCCCTACTCCTAGCCTTTTAGGGGTACAAACAATAGTAATTGGGGCCTAGTGTGGTTGTGTACGTGTGATATACATACACTTTTTTGGGATCATATTTTCTATTCCGCTATTTAATCAAAAACCTTTGGGGATCAGTTAAATTGGGGGATAGTCTGTGTTGGTACGTGTGAGAGAGATCCACCTTTCCAAGTTGTTGGGGTTCATCTCATACTTCTGAAGGTTTGAGGGTGCTGCCTGTTCCATACTCCCCCTACTCCTAGCCTTTTAGGGGTACAAACAATAGTAATTGGGGCCTAGTGTGGTTGTGTACGTGTGATATACATACACTTTTTTGGGATCATATTTTCTATTCCGCTATTTAATCAAAAACCTTTGGGGATCAGTTAAATTGGGGGATAGTCTGTGTTGGTACGTGTGAGAGAGATCCACCTTTCCAAGTTGTTGGGGTTCATCTCATACTTCTGAAGGTTTGAGGGTGCTGCCTGTTCCATACTTCCCCTACTCCTAGCCTTTTAGGGGTACAAACAATAGTAATTGGGGCCTAGTGTGGTTGTGTACGTGTGATATACATACACTTTTTTGGGATCATATTTTCTATTCCGCTATTTAATCAAAAACCTTTGGGGATCAGTTAAATTGGGGGATAGTCTGTGTTGGTACGTGTGAGAGAGATCCACCTTTCCAAGTTGTTGGGGTTCATCTCATACTTCTGAAGGTTTGAGGGTGCTGCCTGTTCCATACTCCCCCTACTCCTAGCCTTTTAGGGGTACAAACAATAGTAATTGGGGCCTAGTGTGGTTGTGTACGTGTGATATACATACACTTTTTTGGGATCATATTTTCTATTCCGCTATTTAATCAAAAACCTTTGGGGATCAGTTAAATTGGGGGATAGTCTGTGTTGGTACGTGTGAGAGAGATCCACCTTTCCAAGTTGTTGGGGTTCATCTCATACTTCTGAAGGTTTGAGGGTGCTGCCTGTTCCATACTCCCCCTACTCCTAGCCTTTTAGGGGTACAAACAATAGTAATTGGGGCCTAGTGTGGTTGTGTACGTGTGATATACATACACTTTTTTGGGATCATATTTTCTATTCCGCTATTTAATCAAAAACCTTTGGGGATCAGTTAAATTGGGGGATAGTCTGTGTTGGTACGTGTGAGAGAGATCCACCTTTCCAAGTTGTTGAGGTTCATCTCATACTTCTGAAGGTTTGAGGGTGCTGCCTGTTCCATACCCCCCCTACTCCTCATCTAGCCTTTTAGGGGTACAAACAATAGTAATTGGGGCCTAGTGTGGTTGTGTACGTGCGAGATACATACACTTTTTTTGATCATATTTCCTATTCCGCTATTCAATAAAAACCTTTGAGGATCAATTGAATTGCGGGATAGTCTGTGTCGGTACGTGTGAGAGAGATCCACCTTTCCAAGTTGTTGGGGTTCATCTCATACTTCTGAAGGTTTGAGGGTGCTGCCTGTTCCATACCCCCCCTACTCCTCATCTAGCCTTTTAGGGGTACAAACAATAGTAATTGGGGCCTAGTGTGGTTGTGTACGTGCGAGATACATACACTTTTTTTGATCATATTTCCTATTCCGCTATTCAATAAAAACCTTTGAGGATCAATTGAATTGCGGGATAGTCTGTGTCGGTACGTGTGAGAGAGATCCACCTTTCCAAGTTGTTGGGGTTCATCTCATACTTCTGAAGGTTTGAGGGTGCTGCCTGTTCCATACTCCCCCTACTCCTCATCTAGCCTTTTAGGGGTACAAACAATAGTAATTGGGGCCTAGTGTGGTTGTGTACGTGTGATATACATACACTTTTTTTGGATCATATTTTCTATTCCGCTATTCAATAAAAACCTTTCTAGGGCAAGATCTTAAATTACAGAAATATGAGGAGACCGTCAAATAAGGGCCGTGGCCTGGGTCGTGGTGCTGCTGGTAGAGCTCCTGTTGCAAGGAGAGGACATGGTCGATCTGTGCCAGCTACACGCACAAGTGAAACACCTTCCTCAAGTGTGAGTAGGCGACAGAACCTGCATCAGTATTTGGTAGGGCATCAAACGCCCCTAGAAGTGATGAGGCCAGAACAAGTTGAGGCGATAGTAGATTGGTTTGCTGCTGACAGTGCCTCCAGTTCCTTCACATTGTCTCCCACCCAGTCTACTGCAGAAAGGTCAGAGTTGGCACCTGCAGCCAATGTCCAACCGTCTTTCACCTCACCCCCTTGCAAATCAGGCCAGCAGTCTGAGCCCCAAGCCATACAGCAGTCTCTTATTCTTTTTGAGGACTCTGTCAGCAGGGTTTCCCAGGGCCATCCACCTAGCCCTGCCCCAGAAGTGGAAGAGATTGAGTGCAGCGATGCCCAACCACTTATTTCTCAAGATGAGTACATGCAAGGATCATCGCAGCACGTCTCCGATGATGACGAAACGCAGGTGCCAACTGCTGCGGCGTTCAGCATTGTGGAGACCGACAAGGAGGGCAGGGGTGAAGACTGGGTGGAAGATGATGTGGAGGACGATGAGGTCCTCGACCCCACATGGAATGAACGTCATGCAGGTGAACTGAGTAGTTTGGAGGAAGAGGCGGTGGTCGCACAGAGCCACCAGCACAGCAGAAGAGGGAGCAGGGTGCAGAAGCGGAGCGGCCGTGCCCTAGACACTACGCCCGCTACTGCCCAACGCAGCAAGGGAACGAGCGCACCAAAGTCAGCTCAAAGGAGTTCTCTAGCGTGGAAGTTCTTTAGAAAATGTGCTGATGACAGGACACGAGTGGTTTGCACCCTGTGCAATCAGAGCTTGAAGCGAGGCATGAACCTTCTCAACCTGAGCACAACCTGCATGATCAGGCATCTAAGTGCAAAGCACGAGCTGCAGTGGAGTACACACCTTCAAAACCAAGAAACGTCTCTGGCTCATCCTGCTTCCTCTTCTGCTGCAGTCTCGGCCGCTCCAGCCACATCTGTAGTGATACTGGCACCTGCCACCCCGCAAACAGACGATCTGTCAGCAACACCACCACCTGGGTCACCAACAACCATCTCCACAATGTCCCGTGGAAGCGTTCAGCTTTCCATCTCCCAAACACTTGAGAGGAAGAGGAAGTACCCCCCTACCCACCCGCGATCCCTGGCCCTGAATGCCAGCATTTCAAAATTATTGGCCTTTGAAATGCTGTCATTCCGTCTGGTGGAGACGCACAGTTTTAAAAACCTTATGTCGGTGGCTGTCCCACAGTACGTCGTGCCCAGCCGCCACTACTTTTCCAGGCAAGCCATCCCTTCCCTGCACAACCAAGTGGGGGAAAAAATCAGGTGTGCACTGCGCAACGCCATCTGTGCCAAGGTCCACCTAACTACGGATACGTGGACCAGTAAGCACGGTCAGGGGCGTTATATCTCCCTAACGGCACACTGGGTAAATGCAGTGGCGGATGGGCCTGAGGCGGATAGCAATTTGGCGCATGTCCTTCCACCACCGAGGATTGCAGGGCGCTTCAGTTTGCCTCCTGTTCCTAACTCCTCCTACTCCGCTTCCTCATCCTCTACCGCCTCCTCATCCGGACAGCGTAACACCTTCACCACCAACTTCAGCACGGCCAGGGGTAAACGACAGCAGGCAGTTTTACAACTTGCCTGTTTGGGGGACAAACCACACACCGCGCAGGAGTTGTGGAGGAGCATGGAACAGCAGACAAATGAGTGGTTGCTGCCAGCGAGCCTCAAGCCCGGCCTGGTGGTGTGCGATAACGGGCGAAATCTCATAGCAGCTCTGGGCCTAGCCGGTTTGACGCACATCCCTTGCCTGGCGCATGTGCTGAATTTGGTGGTGCAGAGGTTCCTTAAAAACTACCCCGATATGTCAGAGCTGCTGCAGAAAGTGCGGGCCGTTTGTGCGCACTTTCGGCGTTCTCACCCTGCTGCTGCTCGCCTGGCAGCGCTGCAGCGTAACTTCGGCCTTCCCGCTCACCGCCTCATATGTGACGTGCCCACAAGGTGGAACTCCACCTTGCACATGCTGGAAAGACTGTGCGAGCAGCAGCAGGCCATAGTGGAGTTTCAGCTGCAGCACGCACGCGTGAGTCGCTCTGCGGAACAGCACCACTTCACCACCAATAACTGGGCCTCCATGCGAGACCTGTGTGCCTTGTTGCGCTGTTTTGAGTACTCCACCAACATGGCCAGTGGCAATGACGCCGTTCTCAGCTTAACTATCCCACTTCTATGCCTCCTTGAAAAAACAATTCGGGCGATGATGGAAGAGGATGTGGCACAGGATGAGGAGGAGGAGGAGGATGAAGAGGTAACATTTCCAAGGCTTTCAGGGCAGTCATTCGCAAGGGGCTCCGAGGGTGGGTTCCTGCACACGCAAACGCCAGGGACGCAATTGTCCAGCAGGGGCACAGTTCTGGAGGATGAGGAGGATGAGGAGGAGGAGGAGCTGGAGGAGGAGATGGAACCATGTTCACAGCAGGGTGGCACCCAGGCCAGCTCATGGCCATCACTGGTGCGTGGCTGGGGGGATACAGAGGACACGGACCATACACCTCCCACAGAGGACAGCCTTTCGTTGCCTCTGGGCAGCCTGGCACACATGAGCGATTACATGCTGCAGTGTCTCCACAACGACCGCCGAGTTGCCCACATTCTAACTTGTGCTGATTACTGGGTGGCCACGCTGCTGGATCCCCGTTACAAGGACAACGTACCGTCCTTAATTCACTCACTGGAGCGCGATCGCAAGATGCGCGAGTACAAGCGCACGCTGGTAGACGCCATGCTGCTGGCATTCCCATCTGACAGCGGGGCCACAGTGGAAGCACAAGGCAGAGGAGGAGGAGGAGGAGGTCGCCAACGCAACCAGGGCACCGCCAGCACCTCAGAAGGCAGGGTTAGCATGGCCGAAATGTGGAAAAGCTTTGTCAGCACGCCACAACAAACAGCAGCACCAGCAGCTCAGATGGAACGTCTTAGCAGGAGGCAGCATTTTACCAACATGGTGGAGCAGTATGTGTGCACACGCCTACATGTAGTGAATGACGGGTCTGCCCCCTTCAACTTCTGGGTCTCCAAATTGGGCACATGGCCTGAGCTTGCCCTTTACGCCTTGGAGGTGCTGGCGTGCCCTGCAGCCAGTGTATTATCTGAACGGGTATTTAGCACGGCTGGGGGCGTTATAACAGACAAGCGCAGCCGCCTGTCCAGAGACAATGTGGACAAGCTCACGTTCATTAAAATGAACCAGGCATGGATCCCACGGGACTTTTCCGTACCTTATGCAGAATAGCAATGGATACCAACCTTACCCACCCATTGTTCCATTTTTGCTCTTTCTCACTCTTTTGGGGTGTACCCTCATTTAAAATTTGTGAAAAGAAGCAGTGTTGGCTACCTCGTCCTCCTCCTCAGGGCCAGATTAATGTAGGGGCTATTGGAGCTGCAGCTCCAGGCCCCTACCTTTTATATAGGCCCCGGGTTGGCCATATTCACTGTTACCGCTCTTCTGTCACTTGTAAACACAGAAGTCTGGCTTCTATGCTCGCTTCCCCAGGCAGCACCCTCAGAACCTCCCCACACAGCGTGAAGGCCGGACAAGGAGGGACAGTTGGCGATGCATGGATGTGTTTATGGGCTTCAGAGACAGCATCCCATGTTGAATTAGGCATGCATGGCTGCACCCTTCCTCCTCTGGGTGCATGGCAAGGCACGGCCCTAAGGCCCTTCAAAATCCTCAGCACCAAGCCCATGATGCTGTTAATCCGGCCCTGGTCCTCCTCCACCGCCGCTTCCACCTACACCGCCCATAGGTGTGCGCAGCCTATTGCATTAAGGTGTGCACCCCAAAGTTGAAATACACATGCATGTGTTTGCCAGCAGGGAGAGTAATGTATCGGGGCCATGTACCTGTAGGCAAGGAGAAATAGAGCAGAGCAGGTCCCAGGGAGATCTTTCCCATCTCCTCACTGGCAATGCTATGTGCCCTAGGTGATTAGGGTGTGCCCAGGCACACCCAGCACACCCTGTGCGCACGCCTATGTCATCGCCACATCCACCACCACCTCAACCTCCCTCCTACTCCATATGGGCCTCGTCCTTCAGAGATGAAGAAGAACATTGTTTTATTTTTCTGTTTTTTTTTGTTGTTTTAAGTTATTTCCCTATCCACATTTGTTTGCAGAGCACTTGCCATGCTCTTAATTACGTTTTGCTGCCATTTGCAGCACTCTAGCCCTTTCCTTTGGTGTTTTAGAGCCATTTTAGTGCCTTAAAGTTCGGGTCCCCATTGACTTCAATGGGGTTCGGTGTCCGGGAAAAGTTCGGTAAAAGTCCGGGACACGGACCCGGACTTTTTTTTAAAGTTCGGCCGAACCCGTCGAACACGGACATCTAGGTGTCCGCTCAACCCTAGAAATGGCTTCAAAAGATGTTCCCTAAGAGCAAAGGCATCATCAGCCACGAAAACGAAATTGAGACCCTCAATTGTTTTCTCCCTGGATGGCAAGTTGAGAGTGCCATTTTGTAGCCGCTGAGCAAACTCAGTTTGGTCAATGACTTCCCCATCAGAAGTCATTGTTTCCAATGTCCAAAAACATAAACTCATAATTAGCATTGACAATTGCAAGCATTACAATGCTAAAAAACCTTTATAATTATAATAATAGGATCCCGAATTAGGTGGTGGGATGATGCGGACGTGCTTGCCATCAATAGCACCCCCACAATTTGGAAAATCCCACTGCTCCTGGAATTGGCCAGCAACTTCCTGCCACTGCTCTGCGTTGGTCGGAAACTGTTGGAAAAATATTTAAAAACAATTAGCGCTTGTGCACATCACATTATTACGCACACATTTGGCACAGAAATGCTTATGCAACTTTAAGATGAGAACAACATGAACGGAATCTTTAGTATTTTGGGGTATGAAATCTACATAAATTTAATTTTCACCTCCTAATGTCATAATATTGTAATTCACCAGCTACAGCATTTGTATATGCTGACTTTTACATTTAGCATGGGTGGGTAAAACTATGCTTTTAAACATCATTAAGGGCTTGTGCTCACTGAACGTTTTTTCATCAGAAAATAAACATACACAATTATAGGTTTAACTGGATGGACTGATGTCTTTTATAAACCTCATAAACTAAGTAAAAAAATAAAATAAAAAGGGATAATGGATACTGGGAACGTCAGAAAATGACACAGATATAATATACTGTTAACAGGCTATGCGTTTATGGACACATAGGAGAGGATGCTGGGGTGGTTACTGGCTAATTTTAAAAATGCTATAGCGTTACTACTATGTGCATGAGGCCAGACGGGAGTTACAAAATAATGACATATGTAATTTGATGTACATCCAAAATAAACTAAATTATGTTGACATGACAAATACATTGAATGTAATAGAAATATAAGAAACATACCTTGATATAGTCCTTCTGCAAGACTTTATTGATAACAGAGCAGGTCTCAGGGATGATGACTCCAAGAGCTTGGGAGGAGATACCTGTGGTGAACTTGAGATCCTGCAGGCTTCTCCCTGTTGCAAGATATCTCAATGTTGCATTTAGCCTTTGCTCGGGAGTAATTGCAACCCGCATACATGTATCCTGCTTCCGAATATAGGGGGACTCCAAGGCAAAAAGACAGTGAAAACATGGATCCGTCATCCTCAAATAATTCCTGAAGTCATTTTCCTGTAGCTCCCGCAGCAAGGACATGTGGCAAAATTGCTCACGGTTGAGCAACCAATTTTTGGACCAGGAGGTCCTCTTTTTCTTCTTCTTGCAAAGAACTCGGCTTAAAGCAATTACTCCCAGCCCAACAACAGCAAGAGTAGAATCCTCGTCATCATAATTGGTTCTCGAACGATGTCTCGGAATATAGCGAAATGTCGTTTACCAAACAAATGCTACCGAAATCAGCGCGAGATGCCCAGAAGGGTCACGGCCAAAAACTCACTTCCTCTTTTGTAGCGTTGGACGTAGTTACGTCATCTTTTGTCGGACGACTAAATTCGTGTGCAGTCTAGAGCACATTCCAACCAACGGACACGCACTCTCGAAAAAGACGGATGAGCGATCAGTGGAAATTCGTAGCGTGTGTATGGGGCTTAAGTCTGTTGTTTTTCAACAGAACAAGCTGTTCTGCAAATTTTACAGGATTGACACAAACCATTTACCACAAACAGGGGTGATTAAAATGATCAGACATTTTATTTATGTAAAATTTTAATCCCAAAAGGGAAAAAAAATCCGTCAGTGCTTTCAACACTACCCTCTCTCCGGACTGACAATGCTGTGTCCAAAGGTGTCTCTGTTGCTCCTTCAGTGTAGTGTAGACACCCTAACACTGGTGTTAATGATGTTACTGGCCAGACCACCAGGTGAAAACAGGGGGAAAATCCTAACAAAATAAATAATGCAGCCACCGCATCTAATGATTGATATGCTTTTGGTTTTGGGTTTAATACCACTTTAACCTCCCTGGTGGTATTATTGTGTCAGTATTTTTGAATTTCAAAGTGGTACATTGTTTTGCATGGAAATCTGTTGTTTTATATTGTTGACCTGTAATTAGGAATTAGGAATAAAACAGTAAAAGTGAATAAAAGTTTATAATAAATTAATAAATTAATTAAAAATGTAAATTAATAAACTAATTAATAAATTATTTTTTTTATTAATAATTTATTAATAAAATGAAAAGGAATAAAACAGTAAAAGTTCAAGCAGGGCACTGGACAAAGCACTAGGGACAAAACTGAGGTGAAATGGTTTCATACAGTAATGTAATCCTAACAGATTATAATGTATCATGTCATGTTTTGTGTACTTTTTTTAAATTTCCCGCCCAGTTCCGCCCCCCTGCGTCACGGTGCTCTTTAGGGAAGGGAACCCGGAAGACAGATGCCGGTGTTCTATCAGAATACTGCTACCTATCAGATTCTGCAACTGGAAGTGACGTTCGGAAAGGAAAACTTACTGCGCATACGCCATGCATTCCAACATAGCCGCTATGCGTTCCAATAGCTTTCCTAATGTGACAGAACATGAAGCAGCTGCGGACATCTTCTTACACCCACGCAAGTCTTAAATTTTAGATTTATTTAACCAGTAAAAACTAACCTTATAGACTGAATAACAGTATTAAATTTCTATTATTATTGTAATATAGTAAATATAGCGAGAAACCTGCAGGTAAACGGTGGTGACGTCCATCTTGGTACACCCCACACTGCTCAGCGACAAACTGTGAAAAAGAGTATTTCCCTCGGTTGTGGTGAAATAGTCTATTTCAGTATATAAGGTGAGTTTACTGCTAAAATCACTCTGAAATTTCAGAGTTGCTTGGATGTAAGAAGATGTCTGCTGCTGCTTCGTGTTCTGTCACATTAGGAAAGCTACTGGAGCGCATAGCGGCCATGTTGGAACGCAGTAAGTTTTCTCGTCCGAACGTCACTTCTGGTTGCAGAATCTGATAGGTATCGGTATTCTGACAGAACACTGGCATCATCCGGAAGACATCGGGGGATCGTAGGGACAAGGTAAGTTTCACTACAGGGTAAATCCCGAGTGGGGCTCGGGGTTGCTGCTTTTGGTACTGAAAATGAACCCCCGAGCCACACTCTGAATTACTCCCAGAAAGGTTAATACAGCTTTGTTTGTCACCATGGGCGTCCGCAGGTAGGGGCAAGGGGGGGGCAAATGCCCCCCTCTGGAATCTCAACTTCCCCTTTCAAGTGGTTGTTAACCAGCTTTATACCATCCTGTCTGGTCTGTTTAATAATCCTGTGTGCCTGTGAAATAAGCCGTTCTTTACAACTTTTCAGAGGGCCAAGCGCCGCTCACGTGACCCGCTGGCTCTCTCCTCTCCCCGTCTGACAGCTGCCTGCACTGATTCCTCACTGATGTCAGTTGGGAGGAGGAGGGGAGGGGGAGAGGAAGAGAGAGGTGGCGGGTCACGTGAGCGGCGAGTGGAGCTCTGAAAACTTGTAAAGAATGGCTTATTTTTTTAAAACACAGACACAGGGGCACACAGGATTATTAAACAGACTGTAGACAGGATATGAAACTTTAAATGAAACTACAGGAGCAGACAGGGAGGGTGAGAGGGAGGAGAGAGAACAGAGGTGGACAGGAGGGCTGCTGATGACAGAGGCACGTAAACTGACCACGGTGACAGGGCTGAGCAGCCATGGTATACCATGATCAATTTACAGAGTGGAGGACATGGACAGGCAGGATAAATCAGGTATTTTAGGTGATATGGGGGGCCAAATTACACAGCAAAGCACTGTGCTGTATAACATGCTTTAAAGGAACAGGATCTTTTTTTTTTTTTTTTTTTTTTTTTTAGGTTAACAAATGCTTTAAAAATAAATACTGCTGTTTGCTATTTAAAAATAAATACTAAAAATAAGTATATTGACTAAGCCCCTCCCCTTTATGAGATTGCTGAAAAGAGGCTTAGCATGGGTGACCTTAAAATGATGCCCCCCACTGAAAAAAGTTCTGCGGATGCCCATGTTTGTCACAAGACATTTGGACTGTTAAAGTAATACTTTTGCTACGGAATTAATACTTAGGTTTGGAGTTTGGGATTTTGAATGTAAGAACTGCATCATCAAACAGTATGTGCAAGCAATAAGGCAAAATACATTTCAGCAAGAAAAATATACAGAAGTAAATGTACATACATACAGTTTTTGGTGTAAAAATTTCAGTAGCAAAATCTTTTGGATAAAACAATCATACAAAAAATTATAAACCAGCCTATAACAATTGTGTATTAAAAAATTTGTACAAATTTTCTTAATTTCATTATGCATATAGGAATGTAAAAAAAAATTAAAATTATGAAATATTCCTTATTTTACATCTATATTTCCATCTATCGGGAGGTAGTTTACACTCATGGGGTATCATGTGCCAAACTGGTTTTACCTACTTTGATAAAAAAAAACTTGAATGAGTTAGAGAAGTAATTCCTTACTCCCCCCCCCCCCCCCTGCCTGTTCTTCCTAACCTCCCTGGCGGTCTGATTATGTCAGGATTTCTGTGCTAAAAGCAGTACATAGTTTTTCATGGAAATCTGTTGTTTTATATTTTAAAACTCACCTTCCCCTGCGATCCCCCGCCGCCCTTCCCCGCTGTCCTCCCCCGCCGTCCTCCCACTGTGTGCTTTGCCGATGCCGGCACCTGTCTTCCGGTTCCCTTCCCTGCGAGCGCTGCGACGCAGGGGTGTGGAACCCGCGGCAATTTCAAAAATGTAAATATACCAAATGACATGATAAAAAGTTGTGATCCTAATGAATTACACTGTATCATGCCATTTCACCACAGGATTGCACCTGGTGTCTTTTCCAGTGCCCTGCCTGTGCTTTTCCAGTTCTTTGTGCCTGGAAAAAAAGAGAACGACCGTGGTGTCCAAAAAGTGTTCTTTTTGCGCAAAAGCGCATTTAGACGAACTGGAAAACAGCGACAGCGAAACTGAGTTACTTGAAGAACTGAGCGATAGCGATTTGTGGGAAAATTCGTCATCAGGTACGGAAAGTGATGACAGCCACGATTCTGATGTCTCTTTCTGGCACATCGCTCCGTTGGAAATTCTGAAGAATCATTTGATATACTTCCCAAATTCCACAAGCTATGTGGAATTTGCAGTGCAGCAGTCTCAGTAGTTCTATGCTTCACAGTCTACAGCTTTAAGACTGACCCCTTGGGCCATCGGGCCAGGGTCCTTGGAAAAGTCACGTGTTGTAATATTAGACTTTTGGGACCATCGGGTCCGGGTCTTCTGGGAGATTAGTTTTGTGTGCTTGGTCCCTTGGGCCAACAGGCCAGGACCTTTTGTGGATTACAAATGGCTGTGTGGGACTTCATCCACAGTCTGTATGGATGAAAATGTTGCTACAAAGTTCAAGTGTTCAAGAACTTTGGTGTGGGGTGCCCCGCCGGACCCCTGTGGTGTTTCCCTGACTCAGCAGAACTGTAGGTCATAAGAGACTGTGACCTGCCCTGTTGTTTCCTCACTGAAGTGCTCAAAAGGACAGCAGAGGGCGCTGTACTTCACTTCAACAAAAGAGGACTCTGTCTAGACAGCTAGTGTTAAGGGACAAGCTCTTCCAGTTAAAGGAGGACTCCGGAGTGTCAAGACACTGGTCAGCAGAGGCGGTCGGGGAGGGAGAGGAAAGGTCGCCCTTACATCTAATGAAGGAGGATCTTTCCACTTAACTGTTCAGATAGTTAGGCTTGTATTTCATATGTGATGCAGTTGACTAGCTTTTGTTTCCTTTTTCTCTATACAGGTGGGACCACCTTAGAGATAGACAGTCAGGATGTTTGCATTGTATTTTTTTTGTTGTTCTCCACCAGGTGAGTTCATTTGGTGGGGGTGCATCTGTTACAATGCACCTTAAACTGTGTATCATACATGTACAGCAGACTATAAAGATATATTTTTTCACGCTAACTTATTTGTAAATTTGTTCTTCCCTTCTCCCCCTTTCCAGGTTTGTGGGATACTCCTGATTTTTGGCAGAGTTTTTATAGGAGGTGGCTGCCTTGGAGTCAGAGGGACCTGATTCATTTGGTGTGGGGTGGGTGTAGCACCCTGCAGGTAGGTGCTAGGTAAATGTATAGTGGGCCTTGTCTGTTTAACAGCATGGCCATGATTTCTTTGGTTAGGGTGTCATGGTTTCCAGGTGTGCCTGCTAAAGAGGAAGTCTCCCTACTGGCTCCTGTGAGAGGCTTCTCATAGGGTAGTGGAGGAAGCTCAATCAGGGGACAAATTCAGGCTTGTAACTACCCCAGAAGGAAGATTATGCTGCAAAGGATTCTGGGAGTGGGTATAAGTTTGGAGGAAGCGCGTGACCCGGCATCTTTGGAGGGAGCAGAGTCACAGGAGAGAGAGAACGGCTGTCTCTCCTCCTGTCTGAGGAGGAGGATGTCCCCGGGTGTCGCTTGAAGTTCTATGTAGAAGTTCTATTCTTCACAGTACTGAGTCTTCTGGACCTAGAGTAGAGGATTCAGCAATTCAGTCAAGATACAGTGTGTTCTAAGCGTAAGTGAGCGCTGGCTAGCGTCGGCTGGTGTCAAGGCAGCGTTAATAGACATTTTCTGGATAAAGTCCCAAATTGTATTTAGTTAAGTCTAAATGAGTATCCCACTCATTCCCTTCTCCCATCCAATTTATCAACAATAAAACCACAAAAACCACGATGCCGAAGTTGTCAATGTCTCAGTTCTCACACCCAGGGTCGCAGCTCACATGGGCTGGAGAGGTAACCGGTAACAATGGCAGACCCACATCAGGCCCAATGCCTGGAAAACCTGCTATACATATATATATATATATATATATATATATATATACACCATATATTTTATATATATATATATATATATATATATATATATAAAACCAAAAGATTTTTTTCTGAATTTGGGTAGATTAACTAAGGGCTCTCTGTAGAGCAATCAACGTTTGGATCAATCTAGAGAGAGCATTTGACAGGCAGTGATAAGGCCTTTTATTGCCTCTTCATTGCCTGCTTTAACCCTTTGATCCCGGCATGAATTCCCCACAATTGTGTGTGCATTGCAGAGAGAACCTATTCACTTGACGGGGGGCATACGTTTTGCTGTGTAATGTGTACACCCCCGGCCACTGTCTCTGCAGCTATACGGGCTAGGGGTTGGGACTTTACTGCCCCAAAATGCAAGGTTTTACGGACCATTAACCCCACTTGTAAATGAGCCTCAAGGGTTAGAACCTCTTTCAGGTTCTCACTGCTACATCAATAACCCATACCAGACCGTCTTCTCTGTCACCTTTATTCAGGGGGAGTTCCATTCCAAAGAGACCAACATTTCAGGGACATAGAGGTGTCCCCTTCAGGGAAAAAGACAGCACTATATTTAGGTTCTCTGTGCCAATTCAGATGTTTTCCCTCACATTCTGTTCTGATGACAGGTTCTACCTGGGGCAAGAAGTGAGGAGAAGTTTCTACAGTGAAGCAAATACACCTAACAGAACTTGTTAACTGTAAGGCCACCATAACCCCCTTCCTCTTCCTTTCTGTCCATCAGAACAGCACAAGCCTTCTTCACACTTCTCCTTTAATATTCCTTTATGGATAAAAGCATGTGTAGGTCACTTAATCACACATTGCCAGGTCTCCTCACTGTTTGCTCAGCAGTGCAGGAATTCCTGTGTGGCCATCCACAGGCTGCCCCTGGAAGGCCCAGGAACCCCTACTTACCCAATGTGGCCCAGGGCCTGTATGGAAGGATTGCTTGTACCCCCTATTGGCAGCCCTGTCTCTGAGCCTAGATTATAAGTGACACATCCACTAGATAGATAGATAGATAGATAGATAGATAGATAGATAGATAGATAGATAGATAGATAGATAGATAGATAGATAGATAGATAGATAGATAGATAGATAGATAGATAGATAGATAGATAGATAGATAGATAGATAGATAGATAGATAGATAGATAGATAGATAGATAGATAGATAGATAGATAGATAGATAGATAGATAGATTTTGCTTTTTCCTTTTTTAAGTGTGGGGGCAAAAGGGTTTGGGGTTGGGGTGAGAGTTATTAAAACTAGAGTTTTACTTTTTTAAATTATTAGAACTTCCGTTACTGTAAAATACGTTTGGAAAAAAAGAAAGAAAGAAAGAAACTGCTGGTAGCAGCAAAAAAAACATTTTCCTTCCTTAAAGTTTCACTAAACCCACATCATAAAAAACTATTAAATAAATGCTGTTTTACATGCTGTTCAAACTCACTCAGTCACTATGAGATTTGTTTTCTGTATTCGGCAAAACACCTGGTTGATCTTATTGCTCTCTGTCTCTACCTTCTGTGCATGTACCCAATTAAGCTAGGGATTTTACAGCTGTTGTGGCAACTCTGCACATACTCAGTTTTTAGTGAGTTTCTATGCTAAGCATTTCCTCCCTACGTAATGATTAAGCACAAGATGTATGTGTGAAACGCGTCTACGTGACTTCATGTTGGTGTCTTTGGTGTCATCATTTGTAACATTTTGGAATTAAAAGGAATCTAAAGGCAACTGGAATTCCTGGATGTGCGGCTATTTCTTTTTCTATAAGTTTTCTACGGAGGCGGGCCGGGGCCAGCACTCTATGGGATACTCTATCTCCTAGCTATCACCACAAACCTGGAGCAGCGTTCTCTCTCTTCAGTACATTTCCTCCCTATCACACCTGAGCAGCCCATGTGACCATAGAGTCACATATGTGGGTGTATACACCGTGGTAAATGACAGCTCCTTCTCCACTCTCTCCCTCCTCCTCCTCCTACATGCCCACTAACCAGCTAAACACAATAGAGGCGGGATATTATATGTACAGTAGATTAATGGAGACTTCACCTCTCTCCTTTTGTAAAACACCAGGCTGGATGGGCATGACAGTTTATTGATATTATCTATTTCTATTCTGTATAACCAAGATTTATTTTTTATTTTTTGAACATGAGATGACTAGAGGCTCCCCCTGCTTATGTTTACAGTCTGGGAAAGTTTGGGCCTGGGACAGTCTGGGAAAGATCTGGGTCATGTGATAGCTGTATATCGATTAGGAAAAAGATACTTCAATTTTTTTTTTTTTTTTTTATTGAGGTGCTTGTAGCCGTATTAGTGCACTTGCGACAGAGATAAATTGAGTACTATCCGTGATACTTTTTTTATTTGCACTAACATACAATTTTTCAGGGCAAGCTTTCGGGGTATGTCCCCTTCATCAAGGTCCAAGCAGTACTGATTCACAAAAGTTTTAGCAGAATGGAAAAAAAAAAACAATCTCTAAGCCCCTGTTCACACTGGGGCGACCTGTCAGGCGACCTGGTCGCCTGACAGGTCGCCGTAGGTCGCCTTCCATAGAGAAGCTGCAGACCCATTCTAATAGGAGCGACACAAGTCGCTCCGACTTAGAAAAAGGGAGCTTCTTTGGGGCGACCCGGAGCGACCTGCATAGACTTCAATGTTATGAAGTCCGTGCCGGCCGCTCCGAGGTCACGGTGCGAGCAGCGCGCCGCGACCTATGAGGCCGCCCCAGCAAGTAGCGTCGCCCCAGTGTGAACGGGGCCTAAGCCAAAGGAAAAATAGAGTGAAAACCAAACAAACATAAACAAATGTAACTGGCAATGGTAAAAAAGAAACTAGCATAGTCAGTGAGATAAGACAGAGGGAGAGCTATAGACAGGGGGGGGGGGGGGTGGTCACAGAGGGGGTCGTAAAACTGTAGGATAATGAGTGAGGAAACCCATATCTAAATTTAGGCCGTTATTTTTTGTGTCAAATAGAAATATCATTCTTAATTCAAAAGTTTTCATTTCCTGGATAGTTCTGAAATTCCCTTTAAGAACCTCAAACATTGAGGTCTTCTATATTGTGGTCCGGTTGTGAGAAATGATGTCCCACAGGTGTGCAGAAACTATCTTCTTTATGTTTCTTGATGGTATGTCTGTGCAAATTCATCCTCGCTTGAAACTTCTGTCCTGTTTCGCCTACATAAGATCCTTTGCTACATCTTTTGCATTGGATGAGGTACACAACATTACTGCAGGTGCAGTTGTATGAACCCGTTATATTAATGGTCCCATTTGTGTGTGTGACACTTTTAGACAGATTGATCTGGTTGCACAGTTTGCAGCAATTTTTATTGCAGGGTTTGATTCCATTATTTGTGACTTCATAATCAGAATGAAGTTTCCTGCTGATTAGTTTATGTCTGAGGTTGGGTGGTTGTCTGAAAGCCAGTATTGGAGGTTGTTTTTTTATTAAAATAATTACATAATACACATACAGAAACAAAAGGGACAATGCAAACGAAACAGTGTGTGTTTAATATCACTTTAATGGTCCCTAAAATTTACATGTACCAAAGGCACCTTGTCTGCCTGAGCTTGCTACATGATCCATACTTTATGAGCACTATGATGAATTGTGTATGGTAAAGCTTCTCCCTTTTCGTCACAGCATGACAAGGGGAATCTGATTGGTCCCTAGAAAACCAAAAAAGGTAGCAGTACCGTACTTCCATCAGACCTCATAGTTATCGCCCCTTATGTTTTCCTGAAAAGGCAGCAGTTCTTCTATAAAGCGTACCTTCTGCACCGACCACGCTGGGTCCATTGAACGTTGGGCATTCCTCATTTGACTACAATGACAGCAAATGTAATGCCTAAATTTAAACAAAGAACACATATGTCCCTTAACCAAAACTGCTCTACACATTATTTGATTAGGCTTAATGTGAATTAACTTCTTCAGTAATCAATCTTCTAATACCAGGAAGGGCATCAGGTTGTACATTAGGAGTTCATGCTTGTCACCATTGACATTGTTTAGTTTTTAGACTTTTCACTAATTAAGGCCAGTTCCCACCAGCGCCTTCAAAAAAAATCACCCCATCCCTTTCATTAGAGTTGCTGCAGCTCTTCTAAATTACTTTTGATCTCCATACTGATTAAATTAGGTTTCTGGGCCTCAAGTGAAATCTCGGGGAAATTATCTAGAAATCATGAAATCAATTCATTTACGCTGCTTTAGCCTTTTATAATTTGGCCTCAGAGAGGGATGACCAAACAAGTGCAGACCCTATGAAAGTGTGCAGCCTGGGATGGCTTGCCAGCCTCCCAACTGCCTTTGAGAACCATCTGGGTCAATTTCCTTCCAAGTTAATGAAATGCAAATATACATTCCAGCAGTTCTTCAGCTGCAGGCTGCCCAGTTCATTAGCATAACAGAGGCTGAGAGATGAGGCCTGACCCTGTGCACTTCCCCTCAATCTCATTAAGTTGTAACTCTATCGTCCCCACATTCATGGTGTCTATTGACGTTGAAAGGCGTCTTTATCCTAAACTAGCTAAATTCACATTCAGTGTTTTTTTTTTTTTTTTTCAGGCCTACTTCTTTTCTTAAATCCACATGAAACTGAACCCACTGTGGTTGCATTTGTAGCGTTTGAAAATCAGTCTAATTGTGATTGGTTCTATACTGCAAACATTCATGTATAGTTATACTTAAATAAAAAGAGAATAAGGACAATTATTGTACTCTCTATTAGCACAACCAAATTCAATATATCATAAATATAAAAATGCATAAAACACCCAAAGCAAAAATGTTAATAACAGTGAAGTCCATATAATGTTCATAAATGTATGCGCACATCAGTTCGCGATATCTATATGAACTTGAACAATTAACCACTTTAAGACCGGAAGGATTTGCCCCCTTAATGACCAGGCCACTTTTTTCAACTTGGCACTGCGTGACTTTAACTGACAATTGCGCTGTACCCAAACTAAATGTACGTCCTTTTTTCCCACAAATAGAGCTTTCTTTTGGTGATATTTACTCACCTGTGCGATTTTTCTTTTTTTGCGCTATAAACAAAAAAAATAGCAACAATTCAAAAAAAATCTATATTTTTCACATTCTGCTATATAACATTCCCCGAAAAAAATTAAAAATCAAATTTTTTAACATGTTAGGCTAATTTGTTTTCTGCTACATATTTTTGGTTAAAAAAATTGCAATAGGCGTATTTTGATCGGTTTGTGCAAAAGTTATTGCGTCTACTAACTACGGCAAAGATTTATGTCATTTTTATTGTTTTTTTTTTTTTTTTTTTACTAGTAATGGCGATCTGCGATTTTTTGTGGCACTGCGACATTGCGGCGGACAGATTGGACCCCTAACTGACATTTAAGACACTTTTGGGGGTACCAGTGACATTACTACAGTTATCAGTGCTAAAAATATGCACTGTTACTGTAATAATGACACTGGCAGGGAAGGGGTTAACATTGTGGGTGATCAAGGGGTTAAATGTGAGCCTAGGGGAGTGATTCTAACTGTGGGGGGGCGTGGCTTGTGGAATGACCATAGAGACCTGTAATCCTATATAGAAGGATCACAGGGGCTCTGTGATCATTCCAGGGAGAAGAACGGTCAGCTGTGTTTACAACAGCTGACCATTTTTCTCTCTCAGTGGGAAACGATCGCGGGTGTCAGGCAGCAATCGGAGCTGCCTTCCCGCTGCATCGGCTTCCCCGCTGACGAGCGGGGGCGGGAGCGCCCCGCCCCCTAGCCTCCTGCTCGCGACCGCTGTACAGTTAAGGCGATTCGCGCAGGAGCGGCTGCCTGCCGCATTACATCTGTCATCTGTGTATCTGATGTTTACAAACACATGTGCTTCAAACATAACATAATCAATGATACAAATTACAGATGGAGGTCTCATTCACCTCCCGGCTGGAGAACAACCGCCGTAACACTTTGCAATGCCTGCAGACATCCCGCCAACTCTGCCAATCAGTAAAATAGGAGGCAATATTTCTGGTGAGTGTGGTGATATATGGGAGCTGTATACACTATTTACATCGTGGCGGAGGATTGGAGAATTGCACAAATATCTGAATATGAATATTGATTGTTCAAATTCATGAAGATATCACCAATTGATGTGTGCATGTGTTTTATGAACATTATATGAACTTCACTGGTATTAACACTATTGCTTTGGGTGTTTTATGCACTTTTATATTTATGATATATTAAATTTGGTTGCACTACGAGAGTACAATATTTACCCCCCTAATACTTACCTGAGCCCCATCTCTATCCAGTGAAGTTGCAAGAAAGAGATTAGTCAGTTAGCCAATGAGGAAAGAGAGGGGGCTGAGCCGCACTGCGGCTCTGTGTTTGAATGGACACAGGGAGCTGTGGCTCGGCTCGGGTGCCCACATAGCAAGCTGCTGTGGGGGCACTCACCAGGAGGGAGGGGACAGGAGCTCAGAAGAGGAACACAAAAAGAGGAGGATCCAGACTGCTCTGTGCAAAACAGATATCAGGTAAGTATATCTGATATCTGATATGTTTGTTATTTTTAAATTAAAAAAACGAAACTTTATTATCACTTTAAGGCCCCTTTCACACAGGCGGACCGTTCAGATCCGCCTGTCTGTTTTTTTGGCGGATCTGAACAGATGCCCCATGCATCTCTATGGGGCATCAGATGTCAGTGGAGACATGTCCGCTGACATTCGATCCGATCCGTCAAATCTGGACGGATGGAAACCATTTTTCCATCCGTCCAGCGGATGGGAACGGATGGGATCGGATGAGAACAGACAGACGGTCTGTTCCCACCTGATTCCCCCATAGAGAACAGCGGGGACCTGACAGCTATGTCTCTGCACACAGCGCGGAGACAGAGCTGCTATCTGCCTGCTCAGCGGGTATCGGCGGATCGATCCCCCACTGAGAAAAACGAAGTCCGCCGACGGACTCCCCTGTGTGAATTATTATAATTTTATTTATTTTTTCCTAAACGCAGAGTATTGAGAGGTTGTAAGTTAGTTATACTGCATCAGCAAGGTCTCACAGGAAAAAATTTAAAAGCAGACTGGGATTTCAAGTTGTGGTGTTCAAGCTCTTTTGAAGAAGCACAAAGAAACAGGCAAGGTTAAGGACCATTGGCGAGGTGGTCAGGCAAGGAAACTTGGTGTCACTAAACCCACATCATTAAAAACTATCAATAAATGTTTAACACAGGAAAAAATGGATGGTACAACGTAGGTTGTCCAAACATGTATTGTGGTGGACTTTCAAGGCACACGCTGAGTAAACATACTTATTTGTTTAAAATAATTGTATTTATTAAGAAAGTTTTAAAAAACATACAACGAAAGTTGTTTAAATGAACATTGACATAATTACGCTTTCCTATACATTCAAGAAGTAGTATATAAACATTGTTGACATGGTGAGGGTTACAGTTGTTTAATACAAATCTGATAAGGTCAACGCGTTTCGCATTTACGCTTCCTCAGGACCTCAGATAGTTGAGTAGCCTCTTAATAAAACAGAGAATATGTTATATATTACTTTTTCATATATATATGTATTGATATATCTATTTACAGTATTTCATATAGATTAGTTACATATGCATGCATGTTACTGTATGGTCATGCGGACACAGAAAGAGTGAATAGACCCACCTCATCGCACAACAGTGTATCATATTGATCGACCGGGGGCTAGACTCGATGGGAGGGGCCACCTCGGATCGTAACCACCTTTTGAAGAATATAGGTGAGTATAGGGAGAGATAGGACGGCTGGGTGGAGGATAGTATGTAGGTCACTTAGGCTTGTTCCACATTTTGACTTGTATTCATATGTTTAAAGGTGTCTTAGTAGTAGACTATCTCGAGGGCTTATTGCTAAGGGAGACCCAAATAGGTCATCGTCCAGCTGACAAACAGCGACACGATCCCCTCACAATGTAGTTCCGTCCTCAACTCGTGTCCCAGCTGCCATACCAAGGTGGGTCTATTCACTCTTTCTGTGTCCGCATGACCATACAGTAACATGCATGCATATGTAACTAATCTATATGAAATACTGTAAATAGATATATCAATACATATATATATGAAAAAGTAATATATAACATATTCTCTGTTTTATTAAGAGGCTACTCAACTATCTGAGGTCCTGAGGAAGCGTAAATGCGAAACGCGTTGACCTTATCAGATTTGTATCTAGTATCAATAAATGTTGTTTTGCATGCTGTTCAAATTCACTCATTCACTATGAGATTTGTTTTCTGTATTCTGCAAAAACCTGGTTGATCCTGCTGTTCTTTATCTCCACCTTCTGTCCATGTCCTCATTACAGTTGGAGATTTTGCAGCTGTAGTGACAACTCTGCACATGCTCAGTTTTCAGTCAGTTTCTATGCTGAGCATTTCCTCCCCATTATATCTAAGCAGCCCATGTGACTATAGAGTCACACATGTGGGTGTATACACAGTGGTCAATGACAGCCCACTTTCTCCTCCATACCTACTAACCAGCTAAACACAATGGGGTGGGATATTACATCTTGATTGATGTAGACTTCACCTCCCTCTTATTCTAAGACATAGGCTGGAGGGGTGTAACACAGCCTGTGACTGGCATAAATCCATCCACACAATGGCATTTTCTATTCTATTATATTCTATTATATTCCTTTTTATTTTCTATTCTATTTTATTCTCTTGGGAAACCTGAATTCAAATGCTAGTCGAAAACAATTCACGATTCAAATTCAAAAACTATTTGAATTCGAATTCGAATTTGGATTTCATCCAAAATGTTGTTTCATTATTTTGGATTCGTATAAATTCATTACTATTGTATTTTGGAAATTCAGGTACATCAGAATTTCCGAATAACGAAAAATGTGTCAAAATTTCAATTTAGAACTAAACAATCCGCACATGTTTATCTGATGTGGCTATATCTGTCTGCTTTCACTGCATGCGTCTGCTCTCATTGGGTGTGCATGTGTTTGCTTCCACTGCACATCTCAGCTGTCACCACGTGTGTCTGCTTTTATTGCATGCCTTTGTTATTACTGCATGTGTTTGCTCTCATTGAGTGTCTCAGGTGTCACAATGTGTGTCTGGATTCGATGCATGTTTGCTCTTATTGCATGTGTCGGCTCACACCGCATTTGTCTACTAACACTATGTGGGTCTACGTCTCTGTTAGTGTCAGATTTTACTGAATGCGTCTACTTTAAGGCTTGACTCATACTACAGTGATGCACTTATGATGTGATTTTCAGTGCGATTATGTAGTACAACCTTGATGTGATTTTGGGTGTAATTAGAATTTTCTGTGGATCCAGATCATGCTGGAATCATACCAAAGTAGCACAGAAACCTTTTATAAAATCACACCACACAGAATCACATTGATGTGAACGGGCACCATTGAAAATAATGTGATTTCCCTTGTCATGCAATTCAAGTCGCATCAGAAATCACACTGGTGTGAACCAGCACTTACTGTATGTGCATGCTCTAACTGCATTGGCTCTGATCACTGCCTGTATTACCTGTTCATACAGCCAACTGTTCTGTCTGTGTCTGCTCTGCATGTCTTACCGGCTTCAACTGTATGCATCTACTCTGACCATGTATATCTCCTCTAACAGCATGCATCTGCTTTGACAACATAAATCTTCAATGACTATATACAGTATGTGCTCTAAATGTGAATATCTGCTCTGACTGCGTGTATATATTACAGGTGCATCACATACAATTAGAACATCATCAAAAAGTTATTTTATTTTAGCAGTTCAATTCAAAAAGTGAAACTCATATATTTTATATAGATGTTTTACATACAGGGTAATATTTCAAGCATTTCTTTCTTTTAGGTTGAAAAGAAGGGTGCACTGATTATGTGAAAGGCTGCTACCAGAATAAAGGAAAATTAGGTGTTTAAATGTGATGGTGCGCTTTTCATTGTGAAAAATAAATATATATATATACAACCTGTACTTACTGTACAAACTAAGGAAGGTAGGTATGGACCATAAGGTGAGTACCTGGATAGAGAACTGGCTCCAGGGGAGAGTACAGAGGGTGGTGATTAATGGGGAGTACTCGGATTGGGCGGGTGTGGAAAGTGGGGTCCCCCAGGGTTCTGTCCTGGGACCAATCCTGTTTAATTTATTCATAAATGATCTAGAGGAGGGGATATCTAGTACAATCTCAGTATTTGCAGATGATACTAAACTAGGCATTCCAATATCTTCTATGCAGGATGTGGAAACCTTACAAGCGGACCTGAACAAAATAACAGGGTGGGCAACTACATGGCAGATGAGGTTTAATGTTGAAAAATGTAAAGTAATGCACCTGGGGGCCAGAAACCAGAAAGCAAACTACTCACTAGGGGGGGGAACCTCTGGGAGAGTCTAGGATGGAAAAGGACTTGGGGGTACTGGTAGACAACAGGCTTGGCAGTGGCATGCAATGCCAAGCCGCCGCAAGCAAAGCCAACAAAATACTGGGTTGTATAAAAAGGGGGATTCACTCCAGAAATAAAGAGATTATTCTCCCGCTCTACAAGACTCTGGTCCGGCCACATCTGGAGTATGCTGTCCAGTTCTGGGCACCGGTCCTCAGGAAGGATGTGCTGGAACTGGAGAAAGTCCAGAGAAGGGCAACAAAAATGATTAGGGGAATGGAGGACATCAGCTATGAGGAAAGACTACAAGCACTGAACCTATTCTCTCTGGAGAAGAGACGATTGAGGGGGGATATGATATCAATGTACAAATACTGTACTGGCGACCCTAGCATAAGGAACAAACTATTCAGAGAAAGGAGATACAATAAGACACGTGGCCACTCACTAAAACTAGAGGAAAGGCAGTTTAACCTTAAAGTGCGTAAGGGGTTCTTCACTGTGGAGCGGTAAGGATGTGGAATTCTCTTCCACAAGCAGTGGTATCAGCAGGGAGCATTGATAGTTTCAAAAAACTATTAGATGGGCACCTTAGAGACCACAACATACAGGAGTATACAATGTACGGTTAAAAGCAAACACACACACACATCATAGGCTGAACTGGATGGACTGATGTCTTTTTTCAACCTCACTAACTATGTAACTATGTAACCTATATTATCTAAACACAGCAGACTTGTATAAAGTACTCGAAATTTCTACTTGAGTAAAAGTACAAGTGCTCGATCAAAAAGTGACTTGAGTAGAAGTGGAAGTGCTCGCAGAAAAAGTTACTTAAGTAGAAGTACTAAAGTATTCAACATTTTTTTTACTTAAGTATTGCAAGTAGTTTTTTCAAAAAATTTGCTACTTAAGTACTAAAAGTAAAAAGTACCAGTAGTTTTGAAAAAAAATTTGTACTCAAGTACTGAAAGTAGAAGTACAAGTACTGTGTTATGTAGTTATTAAAGAAAGAAGTCAAAAGTTTGAACATCATATTGTTTTTTATTATTTCAAATGATTTATTCAAATGATTAACCTGTGTTTGTTAGTAGTTTCTTGATGCACTTTAAGCGCTGTAGCACCATTTATTTGTTTGTTTCATATTTTCTTTTTATTGGAAAGATTTGGTATAGCAGCTTTTATTATACACAGCCTTTATTTTCGTATGCGCTGATTTACAAATGACATTATACACATTTTTTTGAGCTTTATGCAACCTGCCATCTACTGTTCTGGCAGTGGTCATTTTTTTAAAAGTAACGAGTAACTATGCAGCACAAAAAAAAAATACTTGAGTAGAAGTATCGAAATCATCGAAAAAATGTAGTGAAGTAAAAGTAGAAGTAGGAGAAAAAAATTCTACTCTAGGAAAGTACAGATACCGCATTTCGGTACTTAAGTACAGTACTTAAGTAGTTCTACTTCGTTACTATACATCTCTGAAACACAGTAATCACAGAGGATGAATGTGAAATTGCAAAATCTTAAGATGATATATCAAATCAAAGGATATTCCAATTTATAAATTGAACAAAAATATTCAACAGTGTATGTGTGAAAAAATTCACATGTAAAATTACTTTATAATTAATAGTCCTTCAAGGTGTTGTGGTATAAATAAAAACAAATAAAATTGTGGTGAAAAGTCCGATAACAAATCAATAAAGTGATAAGTGATTGAGTGATCCCTCCACCTGGTGAAATGCCTCCTTACCCGGCGGAAAAAAGGTAAGTGCCTGATAATAAATTCCTGTGATGGTGACTTATATGTATCCTTATATACACCTGCAAACGTGCACGATTCCCCAGGTGATAAAAGCTTATAAAGCCTCTTATCAAATGACAAAACAGCCTCTCAATCGGCAGATGAAAACTGCGGGGCACTCTTCCTGTCTCCTTATGTTAGGGTAGATGGCTCCCACGGTATTCCAGCAAGGTGCATAAAAAATATAGAGGACTAATAGTGCATTACCTTTTTATATTGAGGTTTATTAAAAAGATTGCACTTACATATAGGTAGACGATTCAAGCAGGAAAATCTTAAGTTTCAGACAGAGGATCTCTATTGCGACTAGGGTTCGGCTGCAGCGCGGACTCCGAGTGACGTAATGACGGCACGCCCCCCTCTGACGCGTTTCCTCCAATAGGGCTTCAACTGATAATGGGAGATGATTTCTTTCTTTTAATTTTTATGACTATGGCTTACAGCTAGTGAAAGCCCAAAATTATCTCAGAAACTTAGAATATTACAGAAGACCAATAGAAAAAAGGATTTTTAATACAGAAATGTTGGCTTACTGAAAAGTATGTCCATGTACAGTATAGTATGCATTCAATACTTGGTCGGGACTACTTTTGCATGAATTACTGCATCAATGCTGGTCAGCAGAGGGAAGTATGAAGTGCTCTATAATTTCCTGCTAGAGGGCTGCACTGACTTTGGACTTGATAAAACACAGTGGACCAACGCCAGCAGATGACATGGCTTCCCAAATCATCACTGACTGTGTAAATTTGTGCATTTCATTTGGAAATCAAGGTCCCGGAGTCTGGAGGAGGAGTGGAGAGGCACAGAATTCAAATTGCATGAGGTCCAGTATGAAGATTCCACAGTCAGTGATGATTTGGGGAGCCATGTCATCTGCTGGTGTTGGTCCGCTGTGTTTTATCAAATCCAAAGTCAGCGCAGCCCTCTACCAGGAAATTCTAGAACACTTCATGCTTCTTTCTGCTGACCAGCTTTATGGAGATGCTGATTTATCTTTCCAGCAGGACTTGGTACCTGTCCACACTGCCAAAAGAACCCATACCTGGTATAATGATCATGGTATCACTGTGCTTGATTGGCCAGAAAACTCACCTGACCTAAACCCCATAGAGAATCTGTGAGGTATTGTCAGGAGGAAGATGAGAGACACCAGACCCAACAATGTAGACAAGCTGAAGGCCACTATCAATGCAACCTGGGCTACCATAACAACTCAGCAGTGCCACAGGCTGATCACCTCCATGCCACACTGCATTGATGCAGTAATTCATGCAAAAGAAGCCCCGACCAAGTATAGAGTGCATACTATACTGTACATGGACAAACTTTTCAGTAAGCCAACATTTCTGTATAAAAAAAATTAATTATTGCTCTTATGTAATATTTTACTTTTCTGAGATTATGAATTTTGGGTTTTCACTAGCTGTAAGCCTTAATCATTAAAAATTAAAAGAAAGAAATGCTTGAAATATATAACGCTGTGTGTAACGCATCTATATAAAATATATGAGTTTCACTTTTTGAATTTAATTACTGAAATAAACAAACTTTTTGATGATATTCTAATTTTATGAGATGCACCTGTATGTGTGTCCTCTGACTTTGTGTGCTTTTCCTGTGTTTATACATTTGCTACATGAGTCTACTCTGACTACTTTTTTTTACAGTCTTTGATTGCATTTGTCTGCTAGAACTGCGTTATGTTTGCATGTGATTGTGTGTGTGCCCACTGACTAGACGTGTCTTCTGACTGGGTGCGCGCTCTTACTGGATATGCGTTTTGCTGTATGTGTCTGCTCTGACTCCTTCTACATGCTCCAAGGGCCTGTTCACCCCAGATGGAGTCCAGTGCATTTTTTTCTGCACCAAAAACGCATGGACAGTAGATTATATGGGTTCCAATGGCATAGTTGATACCTGTGAAGTCAGTTATGGTGTAGAAAAAAAAAAGTAGAACATGCAGGATTTTTTTGCACAGAACTGTACTGGAACGTACTGGAATGCATCAAAAGCTCTGGTGGGCAGAGTGAAACGCATTGGGCTTGACCTGGCGGGGGTCCAGGCTGAGATTGCCACTTGTTCACACACAGCAGGTACATACCATGGGTCCAAAAAAAATAATCTACTTTGGTCCATTTTTAGAGTGGAGGGCAACCCATTCAAGTGAATGGTGCCGCTCTAAAAATGCATAAAAAAACATGAAAACCATTACACAGGAGTGTCACTAGATGTGAACAGAGCCTAACTGCCTTTGTTTGTTCTGAATGCATGTTTCTCCAAAGAAGTGTGTACATTCTTCGACTCTGTGGGGCTGTTTTACGAAACACAAATAGACTGTGCACTTTGTAAAGTGCAGTTGCCATCTGCAAGTGCAGTTGCTCCAGAGCTTAGTAAATAGGTTAAGGCTTCACTTTGCAAATAGTATCCAATCACGTGTAAGGAAAATAAAGAAACCGCATTTTTGCTTGCATATGATTGGATGATGGGAGTCAGTAGAGCTTCTGCTAATTTAATAAACTCTGGAGCAAATGCCCTTGCAGAGTGCAACTGCACTTTGCAAAGTGCACAGTCTTTTTGTGTTTAGTAAATCAACCCCTTGTTATGACTTCATGTGTGTTCTGTCGAAGACCCTGAATAGCCACATGAGAGTCCGCACAGTCCACCAGAGACCAGTGGTGTATTTTGGCTTTGTGCTGCCCTAGGCGAGACTAAAATTGGGTGCCCCCCTCCTATGTAAATTTGCCCCACTCCTTCCTTTTTTATGGATGTGACTACCTCCAAAATGTAAGGACTACAAGTCCCAGCATGAACCCCTGAGATCTCGTGAGAGGGGGTGGGAGAGAGAGGGGGGTGGGTGAGGGTGGGTGGGGGTGGGAGAGAGAAGGGGGTGGGTGAGGGTGGAAGAGAGGGGGTGATTGAGGGAGGGAGAGAGAGGGGGGATGAAAGAGGGGGGTGGGAGAGTGAGAGGGGGATGAGGGAGAGAGGGAGGGGTGAGAGAGAGAGGGGGTGAGAGAGAGAGAGAGAGAGAGAGTGGGGGGGGGGGGTGAGAGAGAAAAAGAGGGGGGATGAGAGAGAAAGAGGGGGAATGAGAGGATGAGAGAGAGAGAAAGAGAGGGGGAATGAGAGAGAGAGAAGAGGGGGGGGTGAGAAAGAGAGGAGGGGGGGGTGAGAGAGGCGGCTCTAGCAACCAGTGGCCAATAGAGTCTCAGGTGGAGGGGGGGCAGCTGTTTTTGCTGCCCCCTGGAAAGTGCTGCCTTAGGCCTGGGCCTTGTTGGCCAAGGCCAAAACACAGCACTGCCAGAGACACCACATAACCACCTAAGAGTCTGCACAGTCAACCAGAGACCCCGCATTGCCATCTGAGAGTATGCACAGTCAACCAGAGACCCTGCATAGCCACCTCAGAGTCTGCACAGTCCACCAGAGATACCACATAGCCACCAGAGACCCCACACAGTCCACCCCACATAGCTCTAAGAGACCACATAGCCACCAGAGACCCCCGCACAGCCACCAGAGACCCTGAATAGCCACCTGAGAGTCTTTTCAGTAGACCAGAGACCCTACATAGCCACACAGAGAGTTTGGCGAAAGTCACTTTAGTATAAAAGTTTAAAATTAAGTTAGGGGATGAAGGGGTTGATCTTAAACAGGAAGGGGTGGGGCAAATTTAGATGGGGGGCACCTGATTTTAGTCTTGTTTGGGCCAGCACAAGACCAAAATAAACCACTGGGTATGAGAATACATAAAGCGGCATTTCAAACAGAGTAACATCAGGAAACCTGTCCTATGAGATGCCATGCAGCCATCGTTGGAGTGAATGTAGATAGGAAGGGGCCACAAAGAGTCTACAGGTGCAGTATAATAGGGTTCATGGAGGAGATACATGACCTCTATATACAGTTTGCCTTCATCACAAATTTCCCCAAATCCCAATACGTTTATAACATGCAGTTTGGATTTTGTGTATTATTTACCTCTGCGCAGATACATTTTTATGAGATTATGGACAAAAAGTAAGATTCTCTATAAACTCTAGATATTTATTTTAAAGCAATGTTTTTATTCTGCATCTACAACATGCATTTTGTGGAAGTAAAGAATTTCTGAATTGAGTTATCCCGGAGGCGTCCTGCAGGCCAGATGCACAAAATTCACGTTGCTTAGCAGATTAACCTTAACCAGCATTAGAAAGGAACATCACACGCATTCCACCATGGTAAGCGTTTGTAATGAGATGCAATAGACGAGACATGATTTCCAATTAACTTATGTTTGTAATGAGCTGAATAAGAAAGATCTATGCATTCTACATTAATTCCCTATCATCTTTTGTTCCAATATTTATATCTTAGCACATATCACCTTTTAATTGGCTTTGCAAATCACCAATTGTGCTGGGCCATTTCACTGAATCACATATAAAAGTATCTTTTGTGTAGTGTCCACGATTGTTTCAGCTTAGGTCTTATTTATGAGATTAAACAGTTTTTGTTCTGCAACAAGTTCAGCAATGCTAAAAAAAAGAGAACGGGTATTTATATCTTTGCTTTCTTCCTATGTTCTCGCTGCTTACAAAGTATTCCGTAGACTAAGAGGGATTTGCTTTCAATGTATAGTTTCCACTAGATTTACTTCTGTAAGGCCTATAGGAAATTTAGCCATTTGATCCACAAGGGATTACTTTGGAGAAACAGACTACCTAATCTTCTCTAGTCTATTGATTGATGGTGGTCAGTTCGATCCCCTGCTATTAGCTGTTCAACCAGCAGAACATGGGTGACAAGACAAATGGGGCCTAGTCTTTAGACAATGCCCTTAAACATCTTTCTTCCTCTGCCGCCTTTAGGTAACCACTGAGAAATATTAATGACTTCTTTTAGTATTAGTATTGATATACAAAAATGAATATGGCAGAAATCAGTGTAAGTTCATCCCATTGAAGGTAACTTGGAAGTGTTTTCAATATAATTACTAGGTTTAAAAATTAAAGCCCTGCTGTAAGAAGACCAAGAACTTCTGTTCTATCACTGTCTGTGACACCACTTGGGGAAATGTCCCCTGACTTCTTGTCCCTTTGACACCAGGATAATAAATTAGGTGGCTAAGTTTCTCCAGGACAGGAAAAAAGTTTTCTTGTTACTGTCATCATTTGAGAGTTTTTCCATCATCTTCTGTTCCTATGATACTATATCACTGGGCCAACAAGTGAGAGGAAAGCTCCTCAATGGGACACAGATGGCAATAAGAACTTCACAGTTAGGCTGCATAAACAGTAATAAATGTGTTTTTTATTCTATACTATTGTGTTCCAGCTAGGATAAAATGCCCTGCGCTGGGCACTGGACAAAGGCATGCGAAGGTGGGTGTGCCAGGTGTGCCCGGGCACACCCCAATCACTGCAAGCAGTGTAGATTTTCCCTATTGCCTGACATTTGCTTTCAACGTGTAGCTTCCATTAGATTTATTTCTGTAAGGCCTATAGGAAATTTAGCCATTTGATCTACGGGGTATTACTTTGGAGAAACAGACTACCTAATCTTCTCTAGCTTATTGATTGACGGTGGTCAGTTTGATTCCCTGCTATTAGCTGTTCAACCAGCAGAACATGGGTGACAAGACAAATGGTGCCTAAACTTAGACAATGCCCTTTAACATCATTCTTCCTCTACCGCCATTAGGTATCCACTGAGAAATATATTAATGATGACTTCTTTTAGTATTAGTACAAAAATGAATATGGCTGAAATCAGTGCAGGTTCATCCCATTGTAGATAACTTGGAAGTGTTTTCAATATAAGCATTAGGTTTAAAAATTAAAGCCCCGCTGTAAGAAGACAAAGAACTTCTGCTCTATCGCTGTCCGTGACACCACAGGGGAGATTTCCCCTGACTTCTTGTCCCTGTGACACCAGGATAAGAAATTAGGTGGCTAAGTTTCTCCAGGACTGAGAAAAAAGTTTTCTTTTAACTGTCGTCATTTCAGAGTTTTTCCGTCATCTTCTGTTCCTATGATTGCCTTCCTCCCAGATTTTATGGTTGCAAGTCCTGTATTACCGGGCCAAAAAGTGAAGGTAAAGCTCCTCAATGGGACACAAATGGCAATAAGAACCTCACAGTCAGGCTGCATAAACAGTAATAAATGTGTTTTTTATTCTATACTATTGTGTTCCAGCTAGGGTAAAATGCCCTGCACTGGAAATAGGCGTGCAAAGGGGGTGTGCCAGGTGTGCCTGGGCACACCCTAATCACTGCATGTGGTGCCGATTTCCCCTATAGCCTGGGCTTCCCCCCATGTTTTACTTCCAGAATGAAGAGTGGGGAAAGGGGCTAGTAAATATGTCATTTATCTGCTCCTTTCTTTTCCTTTATCCTTTCCCTTTACTCACTGTGTTCATTCATAACTGAAGCATAGTAAGCTGTGTTTACTATGCTTCAGTTTGTGAAGGAACAGTAAGCCGTTCAGCACAGAGCACTATCCCATTCATTCACTGTCTAGTGCAGCTGAGGCTGCAGAGAAAGGTGTGTGTGTTTGTGCTTTGGGGTGCACACCCTAATGCAATAGGCTGCACACACCTATGGCACTGGAGTTTAGGACTGTTGCTAAACTCAGTGTGCGGATGCTAAGGGAGCATGAACACTGTTGATTGTAGCACTGTGCATGGGCTTTGCCCACCACAGTAGTATATTACCAAAGTCTCCCACCATAATAGTATACTACCATAGTCGCCCACCACAATAGTATGCTATCAAAGTCAGCCACCATAATAGTATACTACCATAGTCACACAATAGTATACCACCAAAGTCAGCCACCCCAATACTATACTACCATAGTCAGCCACCACAATAGTATACTAAATAGTTGCCCACCACAATAGTATACTACCATGGTCACCCACCACAATAGTATACTAGCATAGTCACCTAGCACAACAGTATACTACCATATTCCCGCATCACAATAGTTTACTTCCATAGTCACCCACCACAATAGTATGCTACCATAGTCACCCACCACAATAGTACAGTTGTGTTCATAAGTTTACATACCCTGGCAGAATTTATGATTTCTTGGCCATTTTTCCGAAAATATGAATGATAACACAAAAACATTCCTTTCACTCATGGTTAGTGTTTGGCTTGCTTAGTGTTTACTCTTTTTGAATCATATGACAACAGAAACTGCCCAAATTACCCGGATCAAAAGTTTACATACCCTGGTGATTTTGGCCTGATAACATGCACAAAAGTTGACACACAGGGATTTGAATGGCTATTAAAGGTAACCATCCTCATCTGTGATCTGTTTGCTTGTAATTAGTGTGTGTGTATAAAATGTCAATGAGTATCTGGACTCCTGGCAGACCCTTGCATCTTTCATCCAGTGCTGCACTGACGTTTCTGGATTCTGAGTCCTGAGGAAAGCAAAAGAATTGTCAAAGAGTCTGTGGGAAAAAGTAGTTGAACTGTATAAAACAGGAAAGGGATATAAAAAGATATCCAAGGAATTGAGAATACCAATCAGCAGTGTTCAAACTCTAATCAAGAAGTGGAAAATGAGGGGTTCTGTTAAAAACAAACCATGGTCAGGTAGACCAACTAAACTTTCAGCCACAACTGCCAGGAAAATAGATCGGGATGCAAAGAAAAACCCACAAATAACTTCAGGTGAAATACAGGACTCTCTGAAAACATGTGGTGTGGCTGTTTCAAGATGCACAATAAGGAGGCACTTGAAGAATGATGGGCTGCATGGTCGAGTCTCCAGAGGAAAGCCATTACTACACAAATGCCACAAAGTATTCCACTTGCAATACGCTAAAGAGCACAGAGACAAGCCTCAAATCTTCTGGCACAAAGTCATTTAGAGTGATCAGACCAAAAGTGAAGATGCTGGGACATGCCATAATGAATGAATAACTTCCCCACCAGAGTCTTGGCAACTGACAACTGGCAACTGGCTTATTGGTCCTTGGTCGGGAAAGTTTGAGCATCCCGTGTTCTAGACACAAGAAATCAATGCACACGAGTTCCATTGGCCCTTGACTTTGTAGATGGCCCATTGGGGCAGCTCTGCTGGGCAAAGTCTTTCTCTGAATGCACTGAGTGCAAGAAAGACAATAATTTTTAACTTCTGTCCTCATGGATGGCCAATGGAAATTATCCCTAGCTTAAGGGTTCTATTTGGTCCCAGATCTCCGTGATCATCATGAAGATCTGTCAACACTGTTAATCAATGCTTTTCAGGAAGAAATAATTTTTGAACACCTCCTGGTTCTTCAGATGGACACTTCCAATACATAATCCCATCTTCCAATTGCATTCGTTCCCATTTCTTGTAAACTACTTTAGCGCCATCAACTGAACTTTTCAACAGTATCTGAGAGTCTCTAGCCACCAGTGCTTTCTTGACAAGGTCACATGGTGGATCCTCCCATTGGTCCCTTCTCAGATCTGCCTTTGTCAGATGAGGCAACTCTTGACTACAGTAGAAGGGTCAGCATAAGCCAAAACCGGGGCTTCTGAAAGGCTCTCCTTCAGACGTCTAAAAGCACACTTCGGAGTCCATTGATCCTGAACAGACTCACATGGCCTTCTAGGCCCCAATGGCTGTTGGTCCCTCAAACTCAATTCCTGAGACTCTTCCTTATCTTCCCTCTGTAACAACTCATTCAGGGGTCTCACAATCTGTGCAAATTTCTCCACAAACCCTCTATAGTAGGAGCAGAATCCTAGACCTCAGTTCTGTAACTCTGCTTGGCCGGGGCCAAGTGGTAACAGCCTCCAGCTTCTGTGGGTCAGTGGCTACTCCATTTGCAGAGACCACGTTCCCCAAGTAGGTATCTGATGTCTGTGAAACAACTATGTACCTGCGCTGCTTGTGCTAAAAACACCTAATAAATATGTGTCAATAATAAAGTTCTAGTGCAAAGCTGTGCTGAGTGCAACCATAAAACCTGTGCATACAAATCAAATAAATATCAACCATGAATATCAATTATGAATAATAAAACATTCCATGTGAAAAAGAATACAAAAATTATCATATGCATCAGAAAAAATTATGTATATAAAAATAAGTATATATAAAAATATATATAAAAAAATCCATAAATTTCTGTAATCTTCAACCAATATTCTTAAAGTGAAAAGTCTCTGTGCTCATTCAAGTGCTTTGTGCTCGATAAATAAGAAAGTGCCAGTGCTCAGTCCAGGTGAGATAGTGCTCCCCTCTCGGTTCCCCACTCACCAGAAGCTGGATATAAAAACGCCTTAACAATGGTCTTATGAAGTAGACCCCTCAATAGATCATCAGCAGGAGCAGGGTGCCGAACCAATGCCTCTCACTCTATATCCAGGCAATACTCTCCCAGTTCATGAAAAGAAAAGGGCCATCATCGTGCAGTATGTTTAAACCGTTTATTAGCACGCAAAATAAAATTACACTTACACTGTGCAGGGAAAATAAACAGCCTTGTGCAAACCCGCGGGACGCCAAGCAAATGGCCGTGCGTTCCATCCGCGTAACCGGAAGGCTTCCGGTTACGCGGGTGGAACGCACGGCCATTTGCTTTATAATTTATTTATTTATTGGCACCTAGTGATCCTAAGCGCAAACCCCTCACATTTGAATCTGATGTCTGTGTAGAATTGACATTTCTCTAATGACAACTTCAGCTCCTCTGCCTGAAGCCTCTGGAAAACCTTTTTGAGTCATGCTTCATGTTCATGTCTGACCCACTGGTAAGACAGGGGTCTCTTAATGAGGTGAGCGCAATAGAGTGCTTTTTGGTGAAGGGAGTGTCACCGTTTGTGGATTTCTTTCCAGCACCCTGTTGTGGACTTCAGCTACCTTTCCCAAGATGGACTTTTGGGCTGTATATTTTTTTAATGAATGGACTTCTTATGAATTATTTTATTATTTTATTATTATCATAATGATTAATGCCTCGTACACACTCGACCGATCGTCCGACTTTTGTCCAGAGTTGTGTTTTGTTGGTTGGAATATGCCTAGACTGCACACGAATTTTCTCGGACTACAAAAATCAACTTCAGAAGTGATGTCATGTGCTGGTTTACTTTCCGTGTGTTTTTTCTTCTCTGAGCATGCCCAGTCTTGCTCATCAGATTTTTGTCTGCCGAAATCTGTACTGACTGACGGAAAATCGGCCGTTGTTTTGATGGCCAACAAAAATTTTATAGCCTGCACACCAGATTTTTTTTTGGCTGAAAAGTCAGAGTCGGTTGTCATAAGCATCACACTAACAAGCCGAAAATCGGCCGATCGGACGTTGGCCGAAAATTCCCGGCCAATAATCGATGCGTGTGTACGAGGCATTAGTATTTGCGCTGCACTATTTATTATGTTTATATTCCTCTAGGGTCTTGCCGAACACAATGATATCCAGATACACAAGTGCCTCTGTCAGTTCACATCTCCCATTGTGTTCTCCATCAACCTCTGGAAGGTGACTGGGGCTTTCGCCAATCCCTGTGGCATGCAATCAAACTCGAAGAATTCTAATGGGCTGATGAAGGCCATCTTTTCCCGATCATCAGGGTGCATTGATATATGCTAATACCCACTCTTCAGATCTAACACACTGAACCACTTTGTTCCAGATAGACACTGCAAAGCGTCTTCTATCCGAGGGGTAGTGTACTGATCAGGTATGGTCCTTCGGTTTAGGGTTCGGTAGTCGATACACATCCGAATGGTTCAATTTTTCTTACACACCACTACAATGGGGGGATACGTAAGGGTTCCTGAAATCCCTAATGACCTCATACTTCTTCAGCTCAGCTAATTGTTCCCTAAGGTTTTCAAGGATCTGCCAAGCTCTCTCCCAGAAAGGTTTGTCTTCACTCAGCCGAATTCTGTGTTGGGCATTCTTGGTACAACCCACATCAAAATCATTCCTGGAAAACATCTCTTCCCATCTTGCTAGCTGAGCTTTGATCCACCACTTGAGAGTCATGGCAGGACGTAGGGAGGGGACAGGAGCGCTGAAGAGGGACCCGAGAAGGGGAGCATCCAGGCTGCTATGTGCAAAATCAACTGCACAGAGGAGGTAAGTATAACATAACTTTTATTTTAAGAAAATAAATAAATAAACACAAAACTTTACAGTCACTTTAAGTTAAAAAGGATAACAGTAGAACCTCTGTCAGCTTTTTATTGTTGTCCGTTTCCCTGTTGTAGATTTTCTTTCACTTCCTGTCTGGTGAAAAGATTGTTCCTAAAACAGAAAATGGGAGAAAATTGATTGGAGTCCCAGATAGCAGTGAAAGCTTGCAGGGTTTCTAACCCTTCATCACTATATCCACAAAGAAAGTGTTGGCTATAGATAGACTTTAAAGCCAAAGTCTTCCCCTCTGCACTGCAAGGGTTAACTTAATTGGTGTACTGTAGGAGAATCAGATTGAGGTGACATACCAATGGTCCTGCATTGTAGGTGAGGAAGCCACGCACTCACCCATGTCCCAGGAGCATAGACTGCGGATAGATGTCAAGAGAGTGGAGAATAAGGTAAGCACGCCAGCCTGGAGTTCAACTTTGCAATGATTTTTGTTCCTTTTGTGTTATTTCCAAGTGCAACTGTCATTTATTGGAAAGAAGGAAGAGGTGCCTTTTTCAGTTTAACAAAGGTCTATTTTCACTTCCACATGCTTTCTGATTTATTTTTTGTAAGTCTTTTCTTTATGCATTTTCCCTTTTCCATATACAAAATGACAATATTTGGCTCATAATACAGCCATGGCGGAGGTGGAGGAGGACTAAACCTGCCTCTCCCTTTTATCTCCCAGACCCCTCCTTTTTCTTCCCTCCCTTTCCCTCTCCTTACCCCACATTCCTTCCCTACTTCTCCTAAGTGCCGGTTCACACTGATGCGCTTGTACTGCGAATGCGTTGCGTTCTAAAAAGTCTCCAATCGCATGCACTTAAAAAATACATTGCATTCGTGACGGTCGTTCACATCTATGCGTTGCGATCTAGATGCGAATGTGATGCGATGAAAAAAAGGGTCTTGTGCGAGTTTACAGTGCTGCGTTGCGAATTTAGTCTCCATAGACATCAATGTAAATCGCTCTGAACTCGCATGTACAGTTCAGATATGTGCGAATATGTGTATAGTTTGTCCCGACAGCTACACCCCCCTATTTCCTGTCCCGAGCCTGCATGTGACATCCACAAACATCTTCAGCAACAAACATGGCACCCAAACGTGTTGGGATCGACAATGAGGAGCTGATCAGGCTTGTCCGTTCCAGGCCATATATATGGGACAGCCGTACTGCAGAGTACAAAAACAACGCTATGAAGAAAAGAGGGTGGGAAGAAATTTGTGCAAGCCTGTATGAGGAATGGAGTGGATTCACAACTCAAGAGCGCAAAAAGAAAGGTATGTGTATATATTCTCCTATGGGGGGGCCATGTTTTAAATGGGGATCTATGTGGGGGGGCCAAGTTTTAAGGGGATCTATGGGGGGGGCCAAGTTTTAAGGGGATCTTTGGGGGGGGCCAAGTTTTAAATGGGGATCTATGTGGGGGGGCCATGTTTTAAGGGGATCTATGGGGGGGGCCAAGTTTTAAGGGGATCTTTGGGGGGAGCAAGTTTTAAATGGGGATCTATGTGGGGGGGCCAAGTTTTAAATGGGGATCTATGTGGGGGGGGCCATGTTTTAAGGGGATCTATGGGGGGGGCCAAGTTTTAAGGGGATCTTTGGGGGGGGCCAAGTTTTAAATGGGGATCTATGTGGGGGGGGCAAGTTTTAAATGGGGATCTATGTGGGGGGGCCAAGTTTTAAATGGGGATCTATGGGGGGGCCAAGTTTTAAATGGGGATCTATGGGGGGCCCTGTGGAAGACAATGCATGCTCAGTATGTAACCACAGACGAAAAGAAATGCATTACGCAATGTTGAACATTTGAACAATAGTTTATTTATTGAAACAAAGTACAGTAAAAATTAATTAATACTCTTTATTGTATGGAATCAAGCTGCCATGGCACTTGACCAGCAGGACTCATAAAGTAGTCAGTGAAATTCTCCCTGATGTTGGCCCCTCTGTAGTTTCCCCTGGTGTGGATCCACTCTGCGCCTTCCATATCATCCATCAGGGAGTCCTCGAAGAGGTATCCATCTCGCGATCTTACAAAGTTGTGGAGTACACAGGCAGCTTTGACGGCAATTATGGCGTTATCCGTGGTTAGAGTCAGTGGCGTGTGTAGAAAGCGCCACTTATTTGCCAGAATACCAAAACTGCACTCCACAACTCTGCGCGCTCTTGTGAGCCTGTAGTTAAACACTCTCTTTTCAACAGTCAGTGAGCGATTAGCATACGGGCGAAGCAGGTGTTCCGAAAGTGCAAAAGCCTCATCACCAACAAAAACAAATGGGAGGCTTTGCTGAGATGTTCCAGGCAGTGGTCTTTCATGTGGGAGGTCCAGGCTTTTTTCACGCAGCATTTTTCCAAAACTGGAGTGGGAAAAAATACTGGAGTCGGAACTGCTCCCATATGAACCAACATCTATGTAGATGAATGAGTAGTTTGCATCCGCCACTGCCAGCAAAACCAAAGAAAAATATTTTTTGTAATTGAAATATTTGGTGCCGCTACCAACTGGTCTCACAATCCTAATGTGCTTGCCATCTATAGCACCGACACAATTAGGGAAGTTGCAGCGTTGCCAAAAAAGATCAGCTACAGAGATCCACTCCTCTTTGGTTGGTTTTCTCATCACCACATCTTTTAGGACCTCCCAGATGGCAATACAGGTATCGCGAACAATTGTGCTCACAGTAGATTTCCCCAATTTGAACTCGTAATGCAGGCTTGCAAAAGAATTACCAGTTCCAAGGTACCTGAAATAAAAAACAGAAAGTTATTATTAGTCATGTTTTTCTCTTACAGAATTACTAATACGAACAAGATGGCGTAGCCTCAAGGATACCCTGCAAAGGTACAAGAGACTGGAACGTGAGGCGAGAAGTGGATCCGGTGCCCCCCCTAAGCGTCCCTATGCCTTTGCCAGATGTCTGGATTTTCTGCTCCCGGTTCTAGAAATGCGGAAGTAAGTTTATTGTCAAATTCTCTTTCACTATTAACCCATCCTTCCTTCCCCCTCCCTCTTCACCCCACCCCCAACCCCCTCACCTTCCAATCCCCACCTATCATTCAAATTATATATTGGAGCGGATGATGAAAAGTTGTTTCATGTTTGTCATTGCAGCACACAAGCAAGTTGGGAGGAGGTGGAGAATGTGCAGGAGGAAGGGGAGGAGGAGGAGCATGCAGCTCAAGTTGATGAGGAAGAAGGCGTCGCATTTGCATGTTCGAATAGTAGTTCAAATATTCCTAACGAGTCACAGAGTTTGGATGAGTCAGGATCCGCTCAAGAACCAGAACAGGAGTTTGAGGAAACTGACGTTTCCACGCCTTCCACCAGGCCTCAAAGTCGAGGCTCTACATCCCACAGGAGGAGAGTCAGCAGGGCAACTGCTGAGGCGGAAGACGAGCAGACAAAGCACTTAGTGGACATTATGTCAGGCATCAGCCAGCAACTAGATGCACATAAATGTCCTCACACACTATTTGCTCATAGCTTGGTGCCTCTTCTCAAAGAGGTCCCGTCTGAAAGGTATTTCGACATGAGAATGGCGGTACAAAACTGCATACATTCGTTCTCTGTACCACGACAGTTACCGCAAGACACTCCATGGTCCCCTCATTTCACACCCAGTCATTCTGCCATTCCAACAAACCCTTATCCGTCAAGTTTTGACCAATATCGGAGCATCCATGAGACCCCTAGATCCCAAATCCCATATCCTATTCCTTCCCCAATTCCCTCTGTAATCCCCCCCCACACTAGAACACCGGATGTCTCCACTTCTTCCCATTTCCCCCCCTCCAGCAGACCACCACCACCACCATCACAATCTAGTGCATTTTCCCCAAAAATACCTCCACCCTATCCACAATATAGGCCCCCAAGTGGACCGTCACATAGACCTCCATCCCCGCTTGTGCCATGGCTATATCCCAACACCGTGGATCATACACCCTCAGGCTCTTCAACACCACTTGATCTGGAGAGTTCACCAAATTTTTTGGATCTATAGTACACTAAGTTGTCTTTTTTGACCTAATTTTTCTGTATTTTGTTCCTTTGTTCTTGTTACATGCAACAAAATAAAAAAAAAAATAAAAACTTTTTTTGAAGTCAACTTTGCCATCATATCTGTCTGCATTCACTGTATTGCTAACTATGGAGAAAAAAAATACATGACTTTTCACAAAATATATCACACTTACCGTAATGTAACAAGCAATCTTTCAGCAGGCACAACACTGTTCCGGAAGGTGGTGTTCTGACGCTCCAAACGTGAAAAGAGCAGCCCAAGTAATTCGTCAAAACTAAAAAAAAACACAACACACGTAAGTGGCAAGCAAAAGGGGGGCGTGGGGAGCTTCAGGAATGATTCGGGGGTAGATATAGGTGAAAACAGAGAGAGAGGAAAAAGAGAGATGGGGAAAAAAGAGATATAGAGAGAAGCAGCAAAAAGAGAGAAGAAGAAGGAGAGACTCCCTCTCACATACTAACCTATTAACAGACATCCGAGTATAGTTGAAAAACTTCTCTTCATGTTGCCGGAGATCATGATAGAGGACATTGAACTGACCTCTCTCTTCCCTGTTTGAAATTATGGGATGAACCCAATACCTTCGTCTTCTCATCATCATCATCCTCATCCTTCTCCTCCTCCTGTCCTTATTGATCAAGACTGCAGCAGTGGCAGTAGCAACTGCTGCCATGACCAAAGGCAAATGAAACATAGTGGCAATACACCAAAATACAGCACACTCTCCACAACGTAATCTCCAAACAAAACCACAGCTCACACTCCACGGTGTACTCTCCTCATAAAGACCAGGAAGTCCACCGGAAGTTAACACCCATTTCATTTGGATTGGCTGGAGCAAAAATCGCACCTGAGCTAATTAACATGATTATACGCAATGCGATTCGCATTGCAATCGCGCTGTACTATGGAAAAACGCAAGGTAAACTCGCACCGCAAATTCGCATTACAATCGCAAGCGCATCAGTGTGAACCGGCACTAACTCCTACCTTTCTAAAACAATATATTTTCTTCTCCCCCTTGTTTTATCAGTTACCTTATCCTTGTTAATATACACTACTGTACATTAAAGGGTAACTCAGCTTTCATGTAAAAAAGATATAGCAAAAAATAAAATAAAATAGCATATACAATTGTCACAAAGGCCATACTGTAAATCACAGCCAGTAAGGAGGGAGCAGGGGGCGGGGCCGAGCCCTGCTCTGTGTGTTTTATGGACAAAAAAAGTGGGGCTCAAGAGCAAGTATGCACAAGTGCCCCCATAGCAAGCAGCTTGTTATGGGGAAACTCAGTAGGGAGGTGGGGCCATAAATGCCAACAGGAGATCTGAGAAGAGGAGGGTTTGGGCTACTCTGCAGGTAAGTATGACATACAATTCATAAAGTGCAGAACTACTGATTAGTAAACTATGTTAATAAAGTCCATATACCCACTGTGTTACATACAGATCCAAAAGTCTTTCTGTTCAGGTAATCGACCGATGTGCTCCAATCTTCTTTATCAATAAAAAGTGATAAACCACCACCGGGTGAAAAACCTGCTCACCTCACCTCTATTAATCGGAACCCTTAATTACAACTCCTGCTGATCCCCTGGCCTCTTTCCTTTCCTTCTGAGATAGATCATCCATTCCTACCGAATTTCTCTCATACGAACCACATGAAATAGAAATGCAACTACATAGTGCTCTCCGTATCATACATTTATTAAAAGCCCCTTATTTAAAAAAACTTACAAGCAATATAGTACAAAATCACTTCTATGCAAATCCGTCAGTGAGCTCTCCCCTCCTCTCTGCTTGTGGTGGCTGCTTGAAGTCAAAGGGCTGAACTCCTCCTCCTAAATGCGTGTCGCCCTGTGATTGGGCGTCTTCAGTCACCTAATTAGTAACATCAGAAGTTACCAATTAGGTGACTTCTATAGGCAATTGGTTCCACTAGATTTTAGTTAGGGGTATCAGAGTAAAGTGGATGAATACAAACGCACGCCACACTTTCCACATATTTGTTTGTAAAAAAATTTGAAAACCATTTATCATTTTCCTTCCACTTCACAATTATGTGCCTTTTTGTGTTGGTCTATCACAAAAAATCTGAATAAAATACATTTACATTTTTGGTTGAAACATGACAAAATGTGGGAAAATTTCAAGGGATATGAATACTTTTTCAAGGCACTGTATAGCAAACTGCTATATTATCTTATTATTACTTTTATACTGGTTGGCTATGATGTTGTTTATTTGGTAACACAATATATAACACAGCTCATAACATCACATTTTTTTATTTTCTTGGTAGCGCCACATTTTTTCTGTTGGAAAAATTATTTGCCAATTCTGTGTTTTGGAAGAGTTAAAAATGCCCAAAACACTTGATATTTTTTACGCCTGCAAATTACCTTTTATTACTGTAGGCCTGAAAGTGCAGTTAGTTCAAACTATAAAATATAGAAAGTTTCAATGCATACAGTTAACTTAGGCTCCGTTCACATCTTAGCGTGTGGATCACGGGCAGAACCGCCGCGGTTCCGATCCAAATAAGCTCTTGTACTTTTTTGGTCGTAATGCGTCCCACGATTTTTTTTACACGATGTTACCACGATTCGGCAGGCGGAAATCGCGGCAACATCGCTCAGCGTTTGGGGGTCTATTGCAAATCAACGGGCAACGCACAGGCGTCCCACGATTTGCAATAATCTCCGGATCGCGGGCGGAACCGCGGCGGTTCTGCCCGTGATCCATACGCTAAGATGTGAACGGAGCCTTAAAGAGGAAGTAAACCCTCCTCTGACACGTTTACCTGTAGGTAAGCCTATGATAAGGCTTACCTATAGGTACTGTAAATATCTCCTAAACATGTACCGTTTAGGAGATATTTACCTTACATTCATCCAGTGACGTCACTGGCGCATGCGCTCTGAAGGAACGGCCGCTGGTGCCGTTCCTTCAGAGGCCCATGCCGTGACCATTGGCTCCCGCGCGCGTGTGTGGGGGTGACGTCACCGCGGCTCCGGCCAATCAGACGGTCGGATGCCGCGATCCTGGAAGACAGGCAACTGATCATGTCGCCCATCATACAGGTAAGCGGGCGGCGCGGCGGGGGCTCGTTCTAAGGTAAGTATTTCATAATGAGCTAGTATGCGATGCTTACTAGCTCATTATGTGTTTCTCTTTCAGGTTGAAAGAAAAAAAAAATTTGAATGGGTTTACAACCTCTTTAAGCAATTTTTGGGGGGTCTGTTGCAGTTTCCTGTTGCACTTCCTGTTAGAAGCTGACAACACTAAAGCCTTGTACACACAGGCCAAATGTTGGGTGGTATCAGCCGGTTCAATAGAAACCGGCCTACATTCGGCCTGTGTGTATGCCATTCGGTCTGTCGAAGGCTCATGAATGAAAACGGTCTGCAGACCAGATCCCAATCACCGCTGACCAGAGTGTTTTGGCGGGGGGCGTCCCCCTGTCAGAAAACAATATCACAGCAGTGGAGATTGCTGTACTAACATTGAATTGTTAGTACAGCAGCTCCAATCTGAGCTATGACTTCTTTTTTCATTCATCCTGCTGGGTTGAATCAACAAAAAAAAAATAATAGTGTGTGCTAGTATTAAGGCCAGTCATAGACGGAAATTTCTTTCCTGCAACCACTGGTTGCAACAGAGGAATCCCTCCCGCCGAACCATTGTGTTCTCCTGCCATGGAGGCAGGGGAAGCTTTCCCCGCTGGGAGAACACAGTGATTCTTGCTAGCGGCTATAACAGCCACTAGCAACAATCTCATGTAAAATCCGGCAGTCTGCCCATACATGGTTCAAATTTCGGCCCGTTCAACAGGAACCTTTCTTCCATCTATGGCCGGCTTTAGATGGCTGATGGCTACCTATTTGACAGACCTGGTAAGCAATCCAACAGTAAAATGAGAGTGCTCACATGTGAGGCAGTGGATTAATGTTGCCTGAAACAGCAAGTGCTGATAAGAAACTTTGCTATACATTCACAAAAAACATTTGCCTACATAAGCTGAATACAGTGAAACATGCTGCCAAACATACTGAAAATATAGCTGCCTAATGTGCCAGATCCTGCAGGACAGTCCTGGGATTTCATACATTTCCCTGCTTGCTGTCCCACAAAATCCAGGAGACTTGGCATTTGGCAGAGTAGAAGCGGGGTGCAGGGCATTCCAGCACCCGAAACTGCAGTTGTGGCTTGTCGGGCAGAGTGATATCCTGCCCAGCAGTCACAGTATAGTCTCAGAAGGATGTGTTCAGGTAAGTAAACACTTATTCTTGCTTCCACTATAGCCCCATACACATGGGATGAATGCCGAGCGGCATCAGCCAGTTCAATAGAAACCGGGTGACATTCAGCCCGTGTGTACTGCAGCCGATCAGACAGAAGCCAGCCGTTCGGCCAGCTTCTGTCGAAGAGGCATGACCGAAAAAGGTCTGTGAACTGGCTCCTGATCAGCGTTCTCATCCAATGGCATGGGAGATCACTGTACTAACATCGAATTGTTAGTACAGCGGCTCCGACCTGAGCTGTCAGTTTTTTTTAATTCAGCACGCTGGGTTGAACGAAAAATAACTAGCAGTGTCTTCTAGGCCTAAAGGAGTTGTAAAAGCAGAAGGTTTTTTATCTGAATGCATTCTATGCATTCAGATAAAAATCCTTCTGTGTGTATCAGCCCCCCAGCACCCCCTAATACTTACCTAAGCCCCATCTCTATCCAGTGATTTCCACGAGTCCCTTGGCCATCTGGGAGATAGAGGGGGTGGGACCAAATGGCAGCTTGGTGTCTGAATGCACACGCGGAGCTGCAGCTCGGCTCCGGTGCCCCCATAGCAAGCTGCTTGCTGTGGGGGCACTCAACAGGAGGGAGGGGTCAGGAGCAGCAAAGAGGGACCCGAGAAGAGGAGGATCGGGGCTGCCCTGTGCAAAACCAACGGCACAGAGGGGGTAAAAACACGAAACTTTACGATCACTTTCACCCCAACAATTTCAGGTTTATTTTGCTCCCACTGACACAAAAGCTAACTAGGCTTATTGACACCAAGGTTTGACACTTATATTTTCACACTACACCAATGATATGGAGCTTATTTTATCCCAGTACTCTGATGTAAATGTTAAAAACTCTAATGTCTCTAAACATCTAAGGCTCTACAGTTCACAAACTATTTTTTTTTTTTTTTTTTTCAAGAATCTAATAGTGTAGTACTTTAATGTTTTAAAAGCATGCATACAGTAGAAATAGACAGTGAATATATGAACTCACATCTAAAAGCCCCTGTCGACCTGGGATTGAGCAGTGGCTTGACGTCAGCACCAAATTCTCTACCCAACTATTTTTATTCCACTGACAAAGATGATTAACACCATTAACACCTATTTTATACTCCAAACCAACTAATTTTATCCTACTGATACCAGCAATTGACACATATTTGATCCCACTGACACCGATTAGTACTTATTCCAAATGCATACTGACACCAATGATTGGTACTTATTTCAATTTCATACTGGCATCAATGATTGGCACCTATATTTTACCATTAACACAGAAAATTGGGTTTATTTTACTCCACTCACACCAAAGATAGGAGTTAATCTGGTGCCTAAAGTCTGTGAGATAATTAATCCTGACTCCAGAACTTTGCGTTACATGCTTCTGACCTCTGAACCCTGTGTGTTACGTGATCTTGACCCCTGAACTCTCTACATTACTTAATCCTGGCTTCTGAACTCTGTTCCTGTTACTTAATCTTGACCCCCTGAACTCAGTGTGCTACTTAAACCTGATCCCTATACTTTGTTTGCTACTTAATCCTAACCCCCGCACTCTGTGGGTTACTTAATCCTGACTCCTGAACTCTCTGCATTACTTAATCCTGACCCTTGAACTCTCTGCATTGCCTAATCCTGACCCCTGAACTCAGTGTGTTACTTATTCCTGATCCACAAACTCCCTGCTTTACCTAATACTGACCCCTGAACTCTCTGCATTACTTAATCCCGACCCATTAATTCTCTGCATTACTTCACCCTGACCCCTGAACACTGCGTTACATAATTGTGACCCTGAACTCTGTGTGCTATTTAAACCTGATCACTGAACTCTCTGCAATACTTATTCCTGACCCTTGAACTCTGTGCATTACATAACCCTGACACCTGAGCTCTGTGAGTCACCTTAATCCTGATCTTCTAGCTCTGTGCAGTACCTAATCCTTGATCCTGAAATCTGTGTGTTACTTGATCCTGACACATGAACTCCCTGCTTTACGTAATCCTAACCCCTGCACTCTATGCATTACTTAATCCTGGCCTCTGAACGCTGTGCTTTACCTAATATTGACCCCTGACCTCTGTGCATTACCTAATCTTGACCCCTGACCTCTGTACCTTACCTAATACTTGATCTTGAATTCTTTACATTACTTAATCCTGACCTGTGAACTCTCTGCTTTAATAATCCTGACCCCTGCACTCTGTGTTACTTAATCCTGACTCCTGAACTTTCTGTGTTGCCTAATCTGGACCCCTGCATTCTATGCTTTGCTTAATTCTGACCCATGCACTCTGCATGTTTCTTTATCCTGACCTCTGAACACTGTGGGTTACTTAATCCTGAACCTTGAACTTTCTGCTTTGTTTTATCCTGACCCCTTTACTCTGTGTGTTACTTACTCCTAACCCCTAAGCTCTGTGTTTTACTTAATCCTGACCCCTGCACTTTGTGTTACTTAACCCTGACCCCTGCACTCTGTTTGCTCCTTAATCCTGACCCCTGCCCATTTATGCTTTACACTCACTGGACCCATAGCAGCATAGTTTCAGGTTCAATTTAACCATTTATTTTTAAACCCTGCCCACTGTTAACTCAATCTGGCCACACCCACAATTCACTATTCATCACTCACCTTTCAGGGCTTGTTAAAAATGGTCACGGGATTTTGTGGATGTGGCTACAAATACGGGTGTGGTTCTGTGGGCATGGTAACAGTGTCCCTGGATTTCATTTAAAAAATATGGTTATCTTGCGCTACCTTCAATTCAAGTGGATATAAATGTGGTTTAATAATTGCAGATTCCCAAAAGAATGGTGTGCATGTGACTTTCATTTCAAAGAGATGACCTCCTTTTTCAGATGACTAGAAATGAATTACAGATAGTGCTCCCTTTACATGTATATCTTCATATATAGGATTTATGATGTTTATCGTAAGACAGTAAAGCATAACCATAGTGAGTTATTTTTGTATTGTATTGTATTGTATTGTATTGCAGTGTACCATATGAGTAGCAGACAGATTAAAACATACTAAAAAGATGCTGTAATGAGTGTTAAAAAAAAACATATACAACTGCATGTATTTTCACAAAGCAAATTGTGAATCCAGCCTAAAACACAACAGGTTGCAAAAGGCTATGCAAATGTCTACATTCATTGGAGAAAATCAAAATTCATTTTTTCCTGCCCCTATTCTATTCTAGAGCAGTCCTGTAAGCTAATGTAGTTTGTACTTGCTAATTGCTCTTCTGTGATTTCTCCCACCAGTGTGTACAACACTACAGGACACAGTGGCGATATAAAAATTGACGGGTGGAACTATCACACATAGCAGTTTGAAGAAATATATAACATGTTTGTGTTTGTGTTTAATGCCACTTAAACTGTTTAAAAATTGTGGTTTCTTTTTTTTTTTACAAGTCTGTGCTATCTGTCTTTTACCATATATTCAGGTAGCTCTTTCTATTATTTCATTGTACATTGATCTAAGTGTGGAGAATTTCAGTGGGCTGGTGAAAAGTGCCACAGATAAATTTGAAATTGGGATCAAAGCCTAATTTCTCCCATTTCATCTGACTTTGTGGGCTTTTAAACGTAGGTCAAATCAATGAATTTAATGAAGGCCCTTTAACACAATAGATTTCTATTGCTTTGTGACCTATATAAAGAAAAGTCAGTCCAGGTCACAAAGCTTTGGTAGAACTTTAAGTAGTTAGTACACAAATGTGACAGAACATTAAGAATCCCAGAGTCTTGCAAGTCTCATTGACAAGCCGTTAAAAGTATTCCAAATAGCTGCATGACTGAACTTTGATAAGGTAGTACTATTGTCTCCCATTGTCTTTTTTTCTCTTCAAATGAAAACTTCCCCCAAAAGGAACAAGGCCATGAATGTGAAATGTGTTGTCTGCTTTACTGTGCTCACAATCTCTTTCAGTGCATTGAGCAGTGTTCATGGCTGACAACTGTCCCCTGAGATTTATATCTTGTGTCTCTTCTTTCACAACTTTTTGTTACATAGTTATAGTCCATCTAGTTCAACCAATAAAAGGGGAAATGAAAGAAAAAACATGTACAGTCCTATACTCACAGTTGATCCAGAGGAAGGCAAAAAACCCCAGCAAAGCATGATCCAATTTGCTCAAGCAGGGGAAAACATTCCTTCCTGATCCCACACGAGGCAATGGGATATTCTCTGGATCAAGTTTACCTATAAATGTCAGTATCCAGTTATATTATGTACATTTAAGAAAGAATCCAGGCCTTTTTTAAAGCAATCTACTGAGCTGGCCAGAACCTGCTCTTGAGGGAGTCTTTTCCATATTTTCACAGCACTTACTGTGAAGAAACCTTTACGTATTTGAAGATTAAATCTCTTTTTTCTCCAAATGTAAAGAGTGCCTCCTTGTCCTCTGTGATGACCTTAAACTGAAAAACTCAACACCAAGTTCCTTATTTTGACCACTTTTGTAGTTGTACATGTTTATCATATTCCTCCTTTCATCTTCCTTTCATCTTATCAAGAGAGAATAAATTCAGTTCCTCTAATCTTTCCTCATAGCTGAGCTCCTCCATGCCTCTTATCAGTTTGGTTGCCCTTTTCAGGACTTTCTCCAGTTCCCCGATTTCCTCTTTTTGTGAATAGGTGACCAAACTGAACTGCATGTTCCAGATGAGGTCTTACTAATGATTTGTACTAGGGCAAAATTATGTCTCTCGTCCCGGAGTCTATACCTGACTCCGCAGTAGCAGTAAGCAATAGTATAGTACACTTTGTGATTTTTACCTACAGGAAAGCCTATAATAAGGCTTACCTGTAGGTAAACCGAATATCTCCTAAACATGCACCGTTTAGGAGATATTCACACTGGATTTAGCCGGTGACGTCACTGGTGCAAGCGCTTGGAAGGTCTGGCATACCGTCCCGGACACTCAGAGCACCATGCTGTAACCGCGAGCTCCCATGTACACCTGCGGGAGTGGCATCATCACAACTCTGGATACTCATACAGCCGGAGTCCGCAAACCCAGAGCTTTTGATCTGGGGAAATTGTAAGTAATTGTTGTATTTGTGTTATTTTCAGATAGTTAGTTTGTTGTTATTATGTATTCTTTTTTACAAATAAATATTACCATAATACCCTATACTATATATTACTGAATTTTGCCCTGATTGGAGTCTCTTTTAAGTGACCAATAAACTCTTAATACTGGATTTTTGATTTACCAGTAAAATCCATGTCTTAAAGTACATTACAGGACAAAAAGCCGCCAATTTTTTTCTTACTGATAGGGTTATGTGCCACCTATACAAAAATTTGGGGGGAAAGGGAAAGGAAAAGGACCACAGGAAAATCACTCAAACGCCCTGAGAGTCCTAGGGCGTGAGGATGTGACACCAAATTCAAATATAACCATCCAGATACCTAACGGCGTGTAGCCAGCAAGCCAAGCAACCAGAAACATACGTAAAAATAAACAGAAAGAAGTTGCATACAAGGCTCAAACAGGGGTATGTGGTGGATAAAAAGTGTACTTTATTGAAACAGGTTAAAAACTGCAAAGGCAATCAATGAATGCAAAATACAAAAAAGCTCATGGACATTGGATAAAACCACAAAACAGAAGGTCCGCCTCTGAGATGACACTAGTACCCCACTATGGCTCCACCCACCACCCAATCAATCAACACGGAGCCATCCAAATTAACCACCACCCCAGTGCACCTGCCCACCTCCAAATCCACAGGCTGATGAAGAATTTGATAGTTTCCCGATCCGGGATAAGGATACAAAACTTCACAAAAATTTTTAATGATTATTATGCAGGTGCCGGCAGACATATATATAGAGTTAGTCCATAGGAAGAAAAACAATCTTCATGATTAGGACTTCAAAGGAGGGGGGCTAGGTGTCACAAATTGGAAAGGCTGGTGTTGCTCCCACTGGAATCAAAAGGGCTTAATTTCTCCACAGCATTGCAATCTGGTATTAAGGTACGGTTTGTAAAGGGAGATCCTGAATAAGCATCTAGTAATGATCAAGGCAAATGAAGCGATGGTAAAGCAAGCAGTGCAGGAAGTTTCAGCAGCATGGCATATTGCAGACAAACAAGTATAGATTCAAGCAGCATGTGATGCTCTACTACTCTCTAGACTCTTGGGACACCTTTTTAGGAGGTACTGATCCACTTTATGTGCCACCTACAGGTTATTGGACACTGGAAACCCTATATAATCCCTCCCGTAGAAGAAGTACCTCTGTTTTTTAGCAAGCCTTTCACATGATGTTTTTTTTTAGAAAAGTCAAAATTCTATTTTTCTTTTACTGTACATCTGGACACAGAGCCGCAATATTATTCCTTAATCATAGGGATGTCCTAAAGAAATGCCCAATAAGGGAGGGAGACACTGCATCCTTTGGCAGGTCAAAAACAACCTACACAGCAGCCTGCATACTATGTACCCAAATGCAGTGTTCTCAGTGGTTCTAACATTTACCTGGTAAAATCTTGTAAAAGTGTGACCCAAAGACCAGGTTGCAGCCTTGTAGACCTGAGTTACTGAAGCCTGAAGACAGATAACCCAGGAGGCACCAATACCCCTGTTAGAATGATTCTTCACTGGAAAAGGTGAAACCTTTCCTTTCAAACCATAGACTTGGAAAAAAAAGCTGACAAACCCAATGTGAAAAGGTAGACATTGAAGCTGTGTGATCCTTCTTTGGTCCTTCTGGAAGAACAATAGAGAGTCTAATTACCTAACATTTGAGATATATCCTGACAGCCTGAAATACACCCAAAGTGTGTAGGGTCCTGTCCCCCGTTAACTGAGGCATGTTAAAAAATAAACAGTAAAACAATGTCCTGGCTGAGCAGCAAAAAAATTGCTGTCTGAAGTCAAAGAACCACCTTGTCCTGGAGAGGTACCAGAAAGGGCTCCCTGCAAGAAAGAGCAGCCAGCTCTGATATCCTTCAAACCAAAGTAATGGCAACCAGGAAAAATTCTTTTGCATCAAAACAACTAAAGGAATGTCCCAAATCAGCTCAAATAGAGGTTTCCTGTAACACCTATTTGAGATCCCACAGAGTCAAAGGTGACCTGACCGGAGGCACAGGAGGTTAAGGAATAAGCAGCAATTGGCTTTTGAGAAAAAAAAATGCCAAGGCCAAGATCTGCCCTTTAATAGTACCCAAGGCCAGTCGCATATCAGCTTCCAACTGGAGAAAAGACAAAATAAAGCCTACAATATACATGTGTGGATACAACCTTTGAACCAGGCCACATAGGATTTCCAGGATCTGTAGCAAGCCTTCCTTGCTCTCAGTGGGGATGTGGGGACACTCCCCTATCCTTCAGGATTCTGGTTTCAATAACCATACCATCAAAACCAGTGACAATAAAGAAAGATGGAAGATTGGACCCTGTGACAAGTGGTCTGGAAGGTTGAAAGTATGCAAGAACTGTCCAATGACAAATTCATATTGTCAAAATACATTATCCTGGCCCAAGCTGATGTAATCAGACTCCCTGGCATCTCCTCCACCAAAATCCTATGAAAAAGACGCCGAAGAAGCTGTAAGATACATTAAAGAAGGAAAGGGATACATTATAGTGTACATTTAATAAACGGTTTTATTTCATGCATATGTTAGAAAGAACTGGTCCCGCAGCATCACCAGGGCATCCAACACCTGAGGATCCCTGGTCCTGGCAATGAGCCTGTCCAGTTTTGCATTGAACTTGGATGCCAACAGATCCACGTCTGTAGTACCCCACTGTTGACAGAAAACCTTGAATAGCTTCAGGTGGAGAGCCCATTTTCCTGGTGACAATTGTTGTCAGCTGAGCAAGTCTGCCTGCAAATTTTTGACTCCTGGAATGTGAACTGCGTTCTTCCAAGAAAGGATGAGGTCCACCTCCTTTTATGCCGCTAGATGGACTGCCTGTAGTTCCAGCACATTGATAGGTAGGGACCTTTCTAGCAGAGACCAAGTCCCCTGAACGAAAGGTGATCCAGTGCTCTCCCCCATCCTGTCAAACTGGTGACAGGACATCCACCACATCTAGGCCTGAAGAGTGCAGGGATGCGAGGACATTATAGAGGCCAACTCATTAAACAAATAAAGCATAAAATAGGTGCAGCACAATTAGGTATGATTATAAACTATACACTCAATAAACAAAAAAAAAGTGCATAAAATAAGTGCAGCGCAATACGGTATAAACATAAACTATACCCTCAAACAAGATCCATGCTACAGAACCACAGAAAGCGTGACCAGTGTGAAATCATTATAATATGAACAAGATCAAAATAAATCAAATTCCCATACACAGAATTAGACCATTGTGCAGTGAATAAATTACAGTTCATATATTTTTGCAGTGTTTCTGGTGACCCACTGTAATGTTCCGGTACCTTTGGTACCCTAAATTACTCTTTTCACAAGTGTATGCGCCCCACCATTCTCTTTTGGAAAGGTGCGCATACGCCTTTAAGACTGAAGCTGTCATCACTCAGCGCCGGACTAGATGACTATTTAAATCGCCGGTTCTCACTCACATGTGTTCGTTCAAACACCCTTACCTGGATGCTAACTTGGCTTGAAGCTTTCGTGCTTGCAAGCATACCTCGCTGACGGAACCTCGCTGCGCTGATCCCTGCATCCCGCTTCCGGATCATCCGCTCCTCCTGAACCAACCTTCGGCTGTATTGCTATTAGTGCTAAGTACCCCGCAGGGGAACCCTCTATAAACTTATACTAAGCTTACACTATCTAGCTCTGCATAGTAAAGACTATTTATCACATCTGCATATCTAGATTGCTAGCTCTTAAGACTACTGCTACTTATTCCTGCACTGGGTTGATCTCTCTTGTATTTCCACCTGCTACTCTGTCATCTGCTACAATACATGATTGCTAAACCTACCTGCATCCATCTGCTACTGTCTTACCTTCAAGTGTCTGTCACCTACCACCTCCACTCAACCTGTCTCTTAAATCTTCATCACTGTGTTACTACATACATAAAGTCACTCTAGGAACCAGCTTGTTGAGTGTGTGTATTTACTAGCTGAATTAAGACCTTCCACACATGATGAGTCATTGAGGTTGGGAATGGTATCTCAGCATCTCTCTTACATGACTACTGAAGTGGAATATTTCTGCAGCTGAAAATCCACACCATACATGAAACGCAGGAGCGTTACAGATTGAACGAACCCACAAATGGATTCAGCAGAAATAACCACTCAGGTGACACAATTAAAACAGCAAGTAACTGCGTTAATACACGCACTTGCTGAATTAAAAGAAGACAATCAGGCTCTGTCGCAGCAGGTAATTAGACTGACACAACTTACCTCTGATTGAAGGTAATAGGAGAGATGAAGCCGCTCAGGTGTGTCAGTCCAACCTGGTGCTGGTAAGATCCGCCATCCGGATAAATGCAAAAGAAAAGTTGGAACCGCACCCAGGTAGATGAAAACAATTTGAAGTACTTTATTCTTTAAATCAAAATATGAACAGACAGTGCACGGAACAGGTAATCCAGGTTAACGCGTTTCACGGCGCACACAGCCGCTTACTCATAACCGGTTATGAGTAAGCGGCTGTGTGCGCCGTGAAACGCGTTAACCTGGATTACCTGTTCCGTGCACTGTCTGTTCATATTTTGATTTAAAGAATAAAGTACTTCAAATTGTTTTCATCTACCTGGGTGCGGTTCCAACTTTTCTTTTACAACTTACCTCTGCTCAGTCCCCTGAACCCAAGATAAATCCCCCTTTGGTATTTACAGGCGATCGCAAAAAATTTCGCGAATTTAAAAACGCATGTGAGTTACTTTTTTTGCTAAAACCTCGTACCTACCTTACTGATCACATTAAGGTTTGTACTATTATTTCTTACCTAACAGGCGATCCTCGAGCCTGGGCAGACTCTCTTTTTGAGAAAAACGACCAGCTTCTCAACTCCAATGCTTTGTTCCTAGCAGAACTCACTAGCCTATATGATGACCCCAATAGGCAGAGTACTGCCGATCTTCAATTAAGATCCTTGAAACAAGGAAGGAGGCCTGTAGAAGACTTTGTCGCGGAATTCAAGAGATGGACCCTTGATTCAGAATGGAATGATGCATCTCTGAAAACCCAATTTAGGCTTGGCCTATCAGAAGCCGTTAAGGACGAGCTCGCCCGAGCGGATCTACCAAAAACCCTGGATGCATTAATACAACTCAGTATTACCATAGATAGAAGACTACAAGAAAGAAAGGCTGAGAAAATGGGAATGCCATTATCCGTTTCCTCTCGGATTCCGGCCGTTAACCCCGTTCCTATGGAGGTAGGAACCATACGCCCACCGCTATCAACTATGGAAAAAGCCAAAAGACGATATGAAAATCTCTGCTTGTACTGTGCATCCCCGGATCACAAGATAAATGTCTGTCCCCTAGTCAACAAAAAGAAGGGTGAGTGTTCACATGTCCTCCTAGGGGGATTGACAACTTCATTCACTAACCCTTACATTTTTGTTTGTTTGACATTACAGTGGGACCAGAACAGGATTACTACTAAGGCCATGATTGACACAGGATCTTGTGGGAATTATATTGATATATGTTTTGCTGCTTCAAATAAAATTCCTATTATTTCTAAACTTAAACCTGTCTCAGTAAGTCTTATTACCGGTGTTCCGTTATCCTCTGGTCCGATCACCGATCAGACACAAGCACTTCTAGTCACTATTAACGAGTCTCATAGGGAGACTACTACCTTCGATTTAATACCTTCACCCCACTTTCCCATTGTGTTGGGACTTCCCTGGTTACACACACACCAACCAACCATAGATTGGAAGGAACGGTCCTTGGCCTTCCTCTCTTGCTATTGCGAGGATACGTGTAACCTCCCGTCTTCCGGGAAGATTCTGTCTGTGGTGACAGATGAGATTGCACCACTATGTTATCAGGATCTTTCTGAGGTTTTTCTTGAGAAAAATGCTCAAGCATTACCTCCTCATCGAGACTATGATTGTAGCATTGATCTACTCCCAAATAGCAAATTGCCGTTCGGTCATGTTTATCCTCTTTCACAGGATGAACTTTCCCATCTCAAAACCTATTTGGATGAGAATTTGGAAAAAGGTTTTATTAGACCTTCCACTTCTTCCACAGCAGCAGGACTCTTTTTTGTTCGCAATAAGGACTCAAGTCTCAGACCTATCATCGACTACAGGAAATTGAATGCTATCACAATAAAAGATTGCTATCCTCTACCGCTTATCCCTGAGCTCATTGAGCAGGTGCGTGGAGCTACCTATTTTTCAAAATTGGACCTGAAAGGAGCATACAATCTCATTCGACTCCGTGATGGACACGAGTGGAAGACTGCATTCAGAACCAGATACGGATTGTTCGAATATCTTGTGATGCCATTCGGGCTATGCAACGCCCCTGCAGTTTTCCAACGATTTATAAACGATATTTTTAAAGACTTACTAGATGTCTGTGTTGTGGTATATCTGGACGATATACTTATATATTCACGATCCCTGTCTGAACACATAAGACATGTAAGACTTGTACTATCGAGATTGCTTGCACATAACCTTTATGTGAAACTGAAGAAATGCTTGTTTCATAAAGACGAGGTACTCTTTCTAGGCTACATCATATCCAAAACAGGAATCGAGATGGACATGAGTAAAATATCCTGCATTCAGGATTGGCCTACACCAACCACACGCAAGGCGCTACAGCGATTCCTGGGATTTTCAAATTTCTACAGGAAGTTCATTAAAAACTTTTCTGCTATTGTGAGACCCCTCACACAGCTCACTAGCATAAAAAAACCATTCAAATGGTCAGAAGAAGCCAATAAAGCTTTTCACTTGTTAAAGACAAGGTTTACTTCCGCTCCCATATTACGCCATCCAAACCCATCCCTCCAATACATTCTGGAGGTAGATGCGTCAAACATGGCAGTAGGAGCAATACTCTCCCAACGACCAACCCACACTTCACCACTTCATCCAGTCGCCTTTTTTTCTAAATCCCTAAGCAGTCCCGAGATAAATTACCCCGTGGGTGAAAAGGAACTGCTTTCTATAAAATTGGCTCTGGAGAATTGGCGACATTTACTCGAAGGCACCCAATTACCAATAATTATATACACGGACCATAAAAACCTCCAATATCTTCAGACTAGCAAAACTCTCTCGCACCGACAGGTACGATGGTCACTATTCTTTCTAAGGTTTAACTTCCTAGTGACTTACACACCTGCAGATAAGAACAAAAAGGCGGATGCACTATCACGACTAACTGAAGAAAACTACTTTGAAATCCCTTCCGTTCCTATAATACCTCACAAACGCATTATTGGAGTTGTCCGTTCCTTGAAGGAAGAGGTTTTGCATGGTATAAGTTTGGATTCACCCCCACCACAACTAAATACTGATGCAGAAGGCTTCCTCTACTACAATGACAAACTTTACATACCACCTACCCTACGCACCAAGATCTTGGAATTATCTCATGATGTGCCTATGGCAGGACATATGGGTATGACAAAGACTCTTAATTTGATTTCCCGGCAATTCTGGTGGCCTGACATGAAAACATCTATACAAAAATTCGTCTCTTCATGCAATGTCTGTGCCAGGTCCAAAATTGACACTACGAGACCATCCGGTCTACTATGCAGTCTACCAATACCCCAAACTCCATGGGAAGTTTTGTCCTTGGACTTCATCGTAGAATTGCCTCTTTCCAAAGGATTTAATACCATCTTGGTGTCAGTGGACCATCTGACAAAGATGGCACATTTCATTGCTATTCGCAGACTACCTTCGTCCAAACAAACGGCAGAACTCCTGATGAAACATGTCTTTAGATTACATGGTATCCCAAAAACTCTTCTGTCTGACCGTGGATCCCAATTTATTTCTAAGTTCTGGCAAGAACTATGTCACATACTACGGATCGAGCAGAAGCTCACTTCTCCTTACCATCCGCAGACCAACGGACAGACTGAAAGAGTCAACCAATGCATCGAGCAGTATTTACGTTGTTACACTTCTTACCAACAGGATGATTGGGTGGATCTTCTCCCTCTGGCAGAATTTGCCTACAACAACGCAACCCACAGTACAACCAAGCAGAGTCCGTTCTACTTGAACTATGGGTTTCATCCCTCTATTCTTCCACCACGCATCCTTCCTTCAAACAACCCAGTAGCCTCAGACTATCTTACCCAAATAAAGGATTCTCTGGGTTTATTAAATACTACCATTGCACACGCTCACAGTCAACAAAAGAAGTACTATGATCTTCGCAGAAGACCTTCTCCACAGTACACTATCGGGGACCTCGTTTGGCTCTCCACAAAAAATTTAAGACTGAAGATTCCTAGCAAAAAGCTTGGACCTCTGTTCTTGGGACCTTTCCCAATCAAAAAACTTATTGGAAAAGCTGCAGTACAGCTTACATTGCCAATAGACCTAAAAATCCATCCCATTTTCCATGTGTCGCTACTGAAGCCCCATGTTCCGGACCAAGGAATAAGGCCTAATATTCCACCTCCGCCTCCTGTACAAGTTGAAGGTGGAGAAGAATACGAGATAAAAGAGATTCTGGATTCTCGTATCTACAGAAGAAGACTTCAGTACTTGGTTAGATGGAAGAACTATGGGCCCCAAGACGACACCTGGCTAAACACCTCTGAAATAAATGCCCCTAGATTAATCCGCAATTTTCATGCGAGATACCCAGACATACCAGCTCCAGAGGCCTTCAGGAGCCGGCCTTAAGGGGGGGGGTATTGTAATGTTCCGGTACCTTTGGTGTAACGCCGAGTGCTCCGGGTCCCGGGGCTTCCCCGGAGCACTCGAGGCGTCCCGCGGGCTGCAGCGCTCCGGTCATGGTCCCCGACCGTGAGCCCTGCTCCCCCGCATCCTCTGCTACTCACCCGCCGGGTTCCCTCCGCTCTGTCCCCCGGCGCACGCCGGGTCCCGGCATGTCTTCCTCCCGGCGCGCGCGGCCCCGCTCCCTAGGGCGCGCGCGCGCCACTGCATTGAAATTTAAAGGGCCAGTGCACCACTAATTGGTGCCTGGTCCAATCAGTCCAAAATGTATAAAAACCCACTTCCCCGATCTTGTTGCCTTTGGTACCTTGAGAAAGCTTTTGGTGTATCGTTCCCTGCCTGTGTATCTGACCTTCTGCTGTTGCCCCTGACTACGAACCTTGCCGCCTGCCTTGACCTTTTGCTCCGTCTGACCTTGCCTTTGCCTTGTCCTTCTGTACCGCGTCTGAATCAGCTGTCTTTGAGGTTGAGCCGTTACCGGTGGATACGACCTGGTTGCTACCGCCGCAGCAAGTCTATCCCGCCTTGCGGCGGGCTCTGGTGAAAACCGGTAGTAACTTAGAACAGGTCCCCTGGTACGGTCCACGCCAATCCCTCACTGACACAGAGGATCCACCTCCAGTGCCGTCACCTGCCGCCAGTCCGGACCCTGACATTTGGTACCCTAAATTACTCTTTTCACAAGTGTATGCGCCCCACCATTCTCTTTTGGAAAGGTGCGCATACACCTTTAAGACTGAAGCTGTCATCACTCAGCGCCGGACTAGATGGCTATTTAAATCGCCGGTTCTCACTCACATGTGTTCGTTCAAACACCCTTACCTGGATGCTAACTTGGCTTGAAGCTTTCGTGCTTGCAAGCATACCTCGCTGACGGAACCTCGCTGCGCTGATCCCTGCATCCCGCTTCCGGATCATCCGCTCCTCCTGAACCAACCTTCGGCTGTATTGCTATTAGTGCTAAGTACCCCGCAGGGGAACCCTCTATAAACTTATACTAAGCTTACACTATCTAGCTCTGCATAGTAAAGACTATTTATCACATCTGCATATCTGGATTGCTAGCTCTTAAGACTACTGCTACTTATTCCTGCACTGGGTTGATCTCTCTTGTATGTCCACCTGCTACTCTGTCATCTGCTACCATACATGATTGCTAAACCTACCTGCATCCATCTGCTACTGTCTTACCTTCAAGTGTCTGTCACCTACCACCTCCACTCAACCTGTCTCTTAAATCTTCATCACTGTGTTACTACATACATAAAGTCACTCTAGGAACCAGCTTGTTGAGTGTGTGTATTTACTAGCTGAATTAAGACCTTCCACACATGATGAGTCATTGAGGTTGGGAATGGTATCTCAGCATCTCTCTTACATGACTACTGAAGTGGAATATTTCTGCAGCTGAAAATCCACACCATACATGAAACGCAGGAGCGTTACACCCACCACCTCCAGATAAAATGCCTGCTTACCTCCAATACCAGACCCCACTACAGAGTCACATTTGCCTTTAATCAATTCCTCCTATGAAAGGTACAGCAACACTCTTCTTCCTCCCATCTCAGGGTATAGCTATTGCCCTTCTCTCCTTGATCCTCAGTCATCAGTATAATAAAACATAAAATAAAGCAGAAAGACCATAGTGTTCTCTATTTCCAAACATTGATTGTTATAACATAAGGGGGTTAAAAATACTCACAAGAATATACAGATACCAAGCGTTCAATATTATCAGTTAACCAAGCTGACATTAGTAGCTGCTGTGTGATGTCACAGGCTTTGGCTCCTCCCACCCATACGCGTTACGCTCTCTGATTGGGCTTCCTGAGTAGGCAGGGAGCCAACGTCATATATGCCCTTAAATAGCCCTATGCCGAATCATCATATTAAAGAAGATGTACAGCCAAAGCTCTATGGATCACAGGAGTGCAGTTTGTTCTGCACTCCTGTGACCCAGTTTTAGCTCTCTGCTGATGTCACAGAAGTCGGTCCAGGCACCGCATCATTATGACCATGGAGTCGGGATCCGCCAGGTGTCTGGACCGACACCCAGCTCAGCCTCTCAGCGAGCCAATGAGAGCTTGAGCTGGCCGCTTCCTGCCCCTCCACAGCTTAAGGCTCCAAAGAGCGAGGAGGGGGCAGAGCAGAGAGCTGCTGGCTGACAGTCAGCAGCTCTCTGCTCGGGGAGCTGTCAGAAGCGGTTATCAGTGCAGAGGCGCCGGGGGATGCAGTATCGTACAGATGCAGTATCGGACCGATGCTGCATCCACCTAGGTAAGTATAATTTGGGGAAAAAAACAGATTCCCATAGATCTCCTTTAACCGTTCTGTGCATTGTAGTCCAGAATTGACAAGGTCGGTATACCCATAATCCTCAATGGTCGAGTGACCGCTGTCAGAGTGCCAAGAAACCAGACCACATGGGTATGCAGGTAAAATATAGCAGCTTATTGGAGCAAACAACAATAAATGCACAGCAAGAGTGAGAAAGTGGGAGCAGGAACGAGCCGGGGTCAAGTCCAGAAGCGGGAAGTCATCCAAGCCGGGGTCGAGTCCAGAAGCAGGTAGTCTGCTAATGCCAGGTCGTCTGGCGATGCTGGGTCATCTGCCGACGCCAGGTCAAGAACCAGGAGAGTCATCAGCCAAGCCAGGTCATACACAGAGGAACACGGAGAACAGAAGACTACTAGCAGAGATGCACCTTGGAGCACAAGGGCAAGGACTGCAACACATCAGGGGATAGATATAGTCAGGTGTGCAGCATCATCACTGTTTGATGCCCAGGCAGCAGGCAAGTGATGATGCAATTAGAGTCTAAAAGATGCAGCACTCTGCACATGTCCAAGATGGCTGCCAACAGGAGGGCAAGGTAAGACCTTGACATCTGCCAATCGCCTAATATCCCGATCCCCTTCTCCTTCTGGCTATACCCAATTCTTGAAGCCATTTCTGCCTGGAGTGTGCCTGAGTGACCCAATACTTTTTTATGCTTTATTAGTTTAATGTGGTGAATCTTGTGAACACACCTGTAAAGTGTTGGAAGCAATTTTTGCCTGGGTTGTAAGACATATATATATATATATTTTCAGGCGAAAAGTATTTTGCATACACGGTTTAGTTGGTGATTGCGCTGATTATTTTTAACTACTGTCCACCTATCTGATGTCCCCAGAACTTTTTGCAGCAGTGATATGGGATGGAACTGAGAAAAGGAAACCATCCCTAACTAGGCCACCATCTTTCCCAAAACTCTCATGCAGAGAACTGAGGGATACTGCAGGGTTCTGAGAGAAGATGGCTGCAGATATTTGACCACATGAAAGAGACCTAAGGCAGATGACAACACAGGTCCTGAAAGTAGCTAAAAATCTTACAAGGGAAGGGGTTCTGAACCACTTCAGACCCCCAGATCCTCACTGGAAACTGCACCAGGGAGCTATATCTAGAGTCTTCCTGACCTAGCATGGGGCACCTGTAAGCTCTGCCCTGCTGTGTTCCCATCTCCCTGCAGTTTGGAACATATATGGACTGCTGTTTTGCACAATGGGACCTGTGCTAAATAGCAGCCCCAATCAGCTGTGTAAAAACAAACAACCAAAAAGCTTGCTGGTTACCCTAGGAGACAAACCCCAGCTGCCAGTGCTTCAAAACCTCCAGCCTGCCCTGTGTCCCATGTGATGCCTACATCAGCACTGCTACTTTCACTGCTGCCTCTGCTTCTGCTACCACAATCTTTTCCCTTCAGTATGTACAATATCCGCTATGCCACCACTGCTGCTTGGCCCAAAAAGCTGGACAAGCCACTGAAGCCCAAAACAGGCTGCGTAGCCTAAAAAGTGATTATGGCAGGTCAGAGGAATCCCACCTGCCCCATGCATAAAAATGATACCGAGGCCTAACAGAACACAAATTCATGCACACTTGGCAGCAGGCCAATACAGCAGCATATTTTACACCGTACCCCTGCCCCTAGTGGTCATTTGGGCAACTGGCAGAGGAAGCTTCTAAAGACACAGCTTCTACCCCCTAGTGGAAATCAAAGGAGGGACACTTCAACTAGGCAGCTAAGAATCCCCTAGCCTCCTTTCATGGGTAGAAAGCTAGCCAGCTACTCACCATTCTCACTGCAGGATCCATCTCTTAAGAGATATGGATCTAACCTTCCCCCATCACGATAATCAGTGTCTTCCAGGACCTTCATGGACTCAATTCCCTTTGCTGGGGTACACTGCCCTGGATCTATAGATCACGGTGCCAAAACCTCCTTTTTAATTGTTACTACGCAGATATCTGTGTTCACAGGGTTAAGTGCCGACTGGCCATATTACAGGCAATCTCTGAGTCATATCCTTTTCCATCAATGCAGAAAAAGGGTACCCCTTTTCTGAGTATTTAAAGCTATAAGAATTGATCTAGATAGCACCAATCTACTAATCTCTGGAAAGAACAATTGAGAATTTTGTAATATTGTGCAGAGAGTTGCACATCAGTGACCATCACCTTCTGCTGAAAAAACGGAGGTACTTCCTGTATGGGAGGGGTTAGATAAGAGAGGACTTCCTGTCTTTTTTATAGTGTCCTATAACCTGTAGGTGGTGCATAACCTAAAGGAGTAAGGAATATTGAGTGTGTCTTTGTGTCCCATGGTGTACAATAAAGAAACCATTTTTAAAAATGATTCAAACACTTTATTACCAAAGTAAGTAAAACAGCTAATTAGCATATCACAGCATCACTGAACCAGGAAAAAACTATCAATTGGCAAGATGTAGAAGAACCAGTGGACAAATAGGCCCAGGGACAAATGCCTACAATGCAAAACGTCTCTAGGCATTTGTCCCTGGGTGCACAAAGCCCTAAAAGTATGTACTGCTTGGTGCACAGTCAGCCATAGCAGCTTTCAGCCTCTCTTCAAGTTATACTTTACAGGGGCTAGCAGCTGGCTGGATTGTGTGCCTGTGCCATCCACTCACATCAAAATGTGGTGCTCTCAGGTAGTGGGGCTTAAAGCTCAAAAATTGATTCCAGACGATTGGTGCCTCAAATTGCCATCATCCCAAAAATTCAATACATAAAACTAACACTATACAGTGTTGATCTCCTCTGAGAAAAAGGGTGGATTTTTAAGGCAATAATGCATGGAAAAACAATATATATAAAATAGAAAATTTATTGATTAAAAACATTACATATCATGAATACATAGATATAACGAATTCCCTGGCCGAATGTGGAAAACCACAGCAGGCCATGGATCACAAAAAAACATGTGACATATATCTGACTGTACGAAAATAGAAATCACAATTGTGGAAATGTGTAAGAAAGCAAGGGATATAGTGCCTCCCCTACACCAGGGTGCAGCCCTAGGTGAAGGAGAGCATCAATCCAACGCGTTTCGAAAGATTAAGCGAACTTTTAGTTCCAGTCTTCGTCAGGGATAATAGGCTTAAAGCCTATGGGGCTTAAAGCTTAGTATGCATAAGGGCCTAACAAGGAAAAGGGTGTACACTGTTTGTGGTTTAACCGCTTGCTGACCGCCGCACGACTATTTACGTCGGCAGTCAGCCCCTCACAAGCAAAGCGACGTAGGGCTACGTCGCTAGCCTGTGAGGGTCTAGGGAGAGAGCGTGCGCCGCCGGAGGCACGCTCCCGCTCCCGAGCGGTCACGGACCCGATGTCCGCCGGTCACTCGCGATCGTCCGTTAGAGCAGGAGAAAGGAAGGCGGCTAATGTAAACAAGCCGCCTGTCATTCTCCCCTGTGTAAGAATAGTGATCATACGGTTCTACTATGTAGGACCGTTGATCACTGTTCCTACACCTCAAGCCACAGCCAATCACAGTTAGAATCACGCCCCTAGGGACACACTTAACACTTCCCTCTCAAAAAAAAAGTTAACCCCTTCACTGCCAGTGTCATTTTACAGTAACAGTGAATATGTATAGCACTGATTACTGTAGTAATGTCACTGGTAACCCCAAAAGTGTCAAAAATGTCAGTCATGGGTCCGATCTGTCCGCCGCAATGTCGCAGTACCGCAAAAAAAAACGCAGATTGCTGCCATTACGCGTTAAAAAAATGACAAAAATCTTTCCCTTAGTTAGTAAACGCAATAACTTTTGCGCAAACCAATCAAAATACGCTTTTTGCGATTTTTTTTTACCAAACATATGTAGCATAAAACAAATTGGCCTAAAATGTTAAAAACAATTGATTTTTACATTTTTTGGGGGGGGGAATTTCATATAAAAAAATGTGAAAAATATTGTTATTTTTGCAAAATTGATGCTCTTTTTTTGTTTATAGCGCAAAAAGTAAAAATCGCACAGGTTATCAAATACCACCAAAAGAAAGCTCTGTTTGTGGGAAAAAAAGGACATCAAATTCGTTTAGGTACAGCGTCGCACGACCACGCAATTGTCTGTTAAATTCACGCAGTGCCGAATCGCAAAATAGGCCCTGGTCAGGAAGGGGGTAAAATCTTCCGGGGCATAAGTGGTTAAACAGCTATTCACCTAAAAACAATATGGTTTTTATTAGACAAGAGACCTTTAAAATGCATCTATAAACTGCCACAGGAAGTGAGACAAAAATATTCTCCAAGACGAGAGGACATCTGCTTTTAGTAGTGACAACTATAAGATTTCCTATCATTTGTGATTTCTCTGAAAAGGGTCACCAGGACAAAGATAGAGGGTGAATCTCCCCAGCGGTGACACAGGCAGCTATACAAACTTGACATAGGTTTATAATCCTTTCCTCTGGGAAAATGTCTGTGGCCAAAAAGATTCCTGGCTTCCTGTGCTAGTTGTGACAGTGGAGCTGGGTAGAATAATGTATATAAGGGTGTATACATATATTAATATAAGATTAATGAATATAAGGATTCATAATTGGCAAAGAACACCTGAAGCCAAAACTTTTTCTTTCATTATGGATAGAGTTAGGTAAGGTAAAACCAATGTCAGTCATTTTGAGTGAGAGGAAATCCCTTCTGAAGCTGGCCATACATTTATCAAAATTCAGCCAATTGAGCAGGAACTGGATGAATTTCGATCAGTGTTGGTCAGTGCCACAGCTGCAACCATTTAGGAACTATTGTTAGAATACAATGTCTTGGTTGGCGAGGATTTCTCCATCCACTTCTCTTGTGTGGATGGAGGAATCTTTTTTTTTTTTTCTATTCAGCTCGTTGGCTGAGCGAAAAACGCTAACTGTGTATGGTCAACTTTAGACAGTTGTGATGAAACTTTGGACTTCTCCTTACTTCCTGTCCTGGTGATCATCGTCATATAATACAGAAGGTAAAAAACTGAACAAGGTCATAAAACAGAACCAGAAACATTTTTTTAGCACTTCCACACAAAACTAAAATTTTAAGTATCTGTAGTTCGTTAAATATGTTTTGGTGGATTTAGTCCTTTAGTGCACATAGGGGTTGATTTACTGAAGGCAAATAGACTGTGCACTTTGCAAAGTGCAGTTGCACTCTGCAAGTGCAGTTGCTCCAGAGCTTAGTAAATGAGGTAAAGCCTCGTTTTGCAAAGGATACCCAATCACGTGCAAGGAAAAAAAAAACAAAAAAAAAACAGCGGTTTTGCTTGCACATGATTGGATGATGGAAGTCAGCAGAGCTCCTCCTCATTTACTAAGCTCTGGAGCAACTGCTCTTGCAGAGTGCAACTGCACTGTGGAAAGTGCACAGTCTATTTGCCATTAGTAAATTAAGTAAGTAAAGTGTCCACCCCCATACAAATTTATACACTCAAACAACATAATGGCTATTAACTGGCTCAGATTCCTGATGAAACTGAACAGTGTCTGGGGGACTGTGATTGTGATTTTAAGCTCAATTGTTACAAAGACTGATGTGACTATTTCACTGTGCTCTATAAAATAAAAAATCACAACGCACATCAAACAGCAAGAATAATGGGATTGGTAAGGTGGAAACAACCTACCTACATTATCCCATAAATGCCCTATGGAACAGTGCAGTTCATTGATAATCGATTTGAGGCAATGACCATTCTGTATGTTTACTTTCATTTTTTTCTGTAAGATTTATTGTATTTTCAGCTTTTGTCCCGTCACATTTTTTTCAACCTTCATTCATTAACCAGTAACTTTGTCACCCAAAGATGACTTTCCCTTTTAAACCTGCCTTAAAGCTGTCATTTACGTAGGTTTCTCCCACCCCCCTTTTCCTTTTTTTTTTCCTCTGAATATTTGACAGCAAAGGCTTTCTGTGGCTTTTATCCTTTTTTGTTCACTTTATGACATAACCTGTGCAAAGTGGCAAAGCTACTCAGTCCTTGTATGTAAAATTTGCTACATTTTTTCGAGACGGGTCAATGCCCATTTTTGGACTCTTTTCTTCATCTGAGTAGCGTGTTAAAACTTTTTTTTTTTGCAGATGCAGGCTATTCAGCAGCGGCCCGTTGGCTGCATGCAGAGCGAAGGAGAAAGAAAAGGCCTGCCTATTTTGTGATTGCCATAGTAACTCAAACATTACTAATGCGTTTGTGGATTTGGTAGACCCAGGCTAGTGAATTCAGTTTCCTGTGCAATCTAGCCCTCTACTGGAGATCCTGGCTTTGGTGACACAAGGTTACAGAGAGGACAGTCAGCTTGTAAGGCCTGAAATTAACCATTTCACTTTAAAATAATGCCCATTTGTATCCATTTTGTTCAACATAACAACAGCTGCTGCCCTTGGGCTGACAGGTTTTGGCTTTCCAATCAAAGCTCAGTATGACAGTTATGAATGAGGCCTGAATCAATTCATTTCAGGGCTCAGTTCAGAAAACCAATTTTTGCATTTTTATCTGAAAAGTGGACCATTTCAAATTCAAATTTGTACAAGGCCATCAAAGACTTTATGGATTTTATTGGAGAAGGCATTGAAGAAGATCTTTAAAGTAATAAAAGTTCAAGCTAATGTTTGGATTACAAAAACTGTATATAAATATATATATATATATATATATATATATATATATATATATATATATATATATAGTATCTCACAAAAGTGAGTACACCCCTCACATGTTTGTAAATATTTCATTATATCTTTTCATGTGACAATACTGAAGAAATGACACTTTCCTACAATGTAAAGTAGTGAGTGTACAGCTTTTATAACAGTGTAAATTTGCTGTCCCCTCAAAATCTCAAAATAACTCAACACACAGCCATTGTCTAAACCGCTGGCAACAAAAGTGAGTACACCCCTAAGTGAAAATGTCCAAATTGTGCCCAATTATCCATTTCCCTCCCTGGTGTCATGTGACTCATTAGTGTTACAAGGTCTCAGGTGTGAATGGGGAGCAGGTGTGTTAAATTTGGTGTAATCGCTCTCACTCTCTCATACTGGTCACTGGAAGTTCAACATGGCACCTCATGGCAAAAAAAAACTCTCTGAGGATCTGAAAAAAAGAATTGTTGCTCTACATAAAGATGGCCTAAGCTATAAGAAGATTGCCAAGACCCTGAAACTGAGCTTCAGCATGATGGCCAAGACCATACAGTGGTTTAATAGGACAGGTTCCACTCAGAACAGGCCTCTCCTGTTGACCAAAGAAGTTGAGTGCAGTTGCTCAGCATCATATTTAGAGGTTATCTTTGGAAAATAGACGTATGAGTACACCCAGCATTGCTGCAGAGGTTGAAGGGGTGGGAGGTCAGCCTGTCAGTGCTCAGACCATACGCCGCACACTGCATCAAATTGGTCTGCATGGCTGTCATCCCAAAAGGAAGCCTCTTCTAACAATGATACACAAGAAAGCCTGCAAACAGTTTGCTGTAGACAAGCAGGCTAAGGACATGGATTACTGGAACCATGTCCTGTGGTCTGATGAAACTTATTTGGTTCAGATGGTGGCAACCAGGTGATGAGTACAAAGACAAGTGTGTCTTGCCTACACTCAAGCATGATGGTGGGAGTGTCATGGTCTGGGGCTGCATGAGTGCTGCTGGCACTGGGGAGCTACAGTTCATTGAGGCAACCATGAATGCCAACATGTACTGTGACATACTAAAGCAGAGAATGATCCCCTCCCTTCGGAGACTTGGCCGCAGGGCAGTATTCCAACATTATAATGACCCCAAACACACCTCAAAGATGACCACTGCCTTGCAAAAGAAGCTGAGGGTAAAGGTGATGGACTGGCCAAGCATGACTCTCCAGACCTAATCCCTATTGAGCATCTGTGGAGCATCCTCAAACGAAAGTTGGAGGACCGTAAGGTCTCTAACATCAACCAGCTCCATGATGTTGTCAGCTCTGGAGAATTCCATGCCCAAGAGGGTTAAGGCGGTGCTGTAAAATTATGGTGGCCACACAAAATATTGACACTTTGGGCCCAATTTGGACACTTTAACTTAGGGGTGTACACGCTTTTGTTGCCAGCGGTTTAGACATTAATGGCTGTGTGTTGAGTTATTTTGAGGGGGACAGCAAATTTACACTGTTATACAGGCTGTACACTCACTACTTTACATTGTAGCAAAGTGTAATTTCTTCAGTGTTGTTACATGAAAAGATATAATTAAATATTTACAAAAATGTGAGGGGTGTACTCACTTTTGTGAGATACTGTGTATATATGTATATATATATATATATATATATATATATATATACAGTAGCTATAGAAAAGAATTACCCCCTTTAAAATAATCACATTTTGTTGCTTTGCAGCCTGAGACAAAGACAGATACAGTTTTTTCCAGCTGTATTTATTAGTGCGTATAACGTCCAAGTGAATGATAAAACACCAACATGTCAGAAGAAAATGTAAAAAACTCAAAAACAGAATCACTGAGTAGGAAAAAGGATCGCCCCCCTCATGTCAATATTTTGTTGGACCACCTTTTACTTTAATCACAGCCTTTAGTCTGTTGGGATTTGTCTCTACTAACTGTACATCTAGACTTTGCAATATTTGCCCACTCTTCTTTCCAGAACTGTTCAGTCTGTGATGAATTGGGGAGCCATGTCATCTGCTGGTGTTGGTCCACTGTGTTTTATCAAGTCCAAAGTCAGCGCTGCCCTCTACTAGGAAATTCCAGAGCACTTCATGCTTCCCTCTGCTGACCAGCTTTATGGAGATGCTAATTTCATTTTCTAGCAGGACTTGGCACCTGCCCACAATGCCAAAAGTACCAATACCTGGTTTATTGATCATGGTATCACTGTGATTGATTGACCAGCAATCTCGCCTGACCTAAAGAGGAAAAGGAGAGACACCAGACACAACCATGCAGATGAGCTAAAGGCTGCTTTCAAAGCAACTTGGGCTTCCAAAGCAACCTGGGCTTCCATAACACCTCAGCAGTGCCGCAGGCTGATCGCCTCCATGCCACGCCACATTGATGCAGTAATTCATGCAAAAGGAGCCTCGACCAAGTATTGAGTGCATAGTTTACTGTACATGGACATACATTTCTGTATTAAAAATCCTTTTTTTTTATTTATTTTTTATTGGTCTTATGTAATATTCAAATTTTCTAAGATACTGAATTTTGGGTTTTCACAAGAAGTAAGCCATAATCCTCAAAATTAAAAGAAAGAAATGCTATAAATATATCACTCTGTGTGTAATGTATCTATATATAATATATGAGTTTCACTTTTTTTAATTGAATTACTTAAATAAACTTTTTGATGATATTCTAATTTTATGAGATGCAAGTGTAAACGTATATACTTTAATTGAAGTGGTAAAAGTTTTGGCTTCAGGTCCATCGACATTAGCAGAGACCATAGTCAAAATAGTCAGTAAATTTGGGTCCACTAAAGGCACGAATGATCTTTCCAAAAACGACCAGTTTTTGGCTGAAAATTCTGTTATGGCCAGTATAGGAATCCCTGTTTTTTTAGCTCCCTGGCAGTATGATTATTTCAGATTTTATGTTCTGAAAGCGGTAGCATTATTTTGCATGTAATTCTTAAGGACGAGCAGCCCAAACCAACTATTTATATATGATTTTTTTTTTTACTGTGCGTTCTTCTTTATAACATCTCGGGTATGATAAAGTTTGAAACACAAAATCATAAATTATAATATAATAAATAACTATAAATAATAACAAATAATAATATAATAATAATAATACTTTTTATTCAATAAATTATAGTAAATAACGTAATCAAAAACACTGACATTTTTTTTGGCCAAACAAGGATGCAATATTAGTGGTCATATTGCTTCAGTAAACGTCCCGGGTATGGAAAATTATAAAACAGGGTACAGCACAAAGTCCGACGTCACAATCAGGACAATAGTACCACGTTTCTTTACGGATTTTCCTTCCAGTGTTGTCACGTTTAGAGCAGCAAACCACACACATCCTTGTGGGTGCAGGCTTCTTTTCTGTTGGTGGAATGTAGTCCATAAAGTGACGACCAGTCAGGCGTTCGGGGTTCACAACACCAGCAGCACGGCGTCCAGATCTATTTACAGCCGTTGGTGTTTGGCTGAGAAATATCAGTTTGGCAACTTTACAAACAAAGCCCACATGAACCACAGTCCTGTCACTCTTTTTTTTTAGTAGAATAAATGCGTTCCACAAACATTGTTCAAGAAGATGCCTGAAGATTTTCTTGTAATATTTTTTTTGTTGTTTCCGCATTGCCGGATAAAAAGTCATGGCCTGGTCAGCTCTGTCCACACCTCCCATGGTGTTATTGTAATCCATCACCAGTTGTGGTTTCATCACGTCTTTTCCACCTTTTGTGTGTACCATGAGAGTAGAGGTGTTGTGAATGGTACTCATTAGGCACATATCTTTTTTGTCGTGCCATCTCAGTGCCATCATTTTGCCTTTCTGCCAGGCAACTATTTCTCCTGCCTTTAGCTTTTTATTGGCAAAGGTTGGCGGCATGTCACGCCGGTTAGCTCTAACGGTCCCATACGCATCCGTCTTGTTTTGAAGAAGGAACTCATAGTTCTGGAGATGTATAAAAATTGTCTGTGGTGACACAGTACCCCTGATTCAATCAACGTAAGAACCAAAGTGGTTGCCATTCCATAGCTGCTGAACCTTTCATTGAATTTGGTTCCTTTCCCGGTGTATAGGACCGAATTCCATATGTATCCAGAGCTGGATTCACATAGCATGAATGACTTTATGCCAACGCGTGCTCTCTTGGGCGCTATATACTGTATCAAGCTGAGTCTTCCTTTGTAGGCCATTAGACTTTCGTTGATACAAATGTCTCTATCTGGTACATAGGACTGCTGGAAATTTTTCAAAATGATTTGATAAACGTCCCAAATCTTTTTGAGTTTTGGAGCTGGATGAGAAGTCTCGTCAAATTCATCATTGTTTGCAAAGTGCAAATATTTCATAATGAGCGAAAATTTGTATTCTGACATGACCGTGCCAAAAAAAGGAGTGGCCAGTAATTTGTTGGTGGTCCAATACCACTTCTGCAGGGGTTTCCCCACCACTCCCTGCAGAATAATTAGGCCCAGAAACTTCCAGATGTCCACTTTGGCCAGGGGTTCCCACATTCTGCTCCTTGAAAACCTCCAATGCGCTGCAGCTTGTTGCTCCTGGTACCGATTCGTTTCCATAACAATCTTGTCAATAACCTCATCGGTCAAAAAGAGTTGGAGGTATGCCAAGGGGTTGTCATCCTCAACATCCACTTTGATACCAGGTGCTCTAGTAAATGGGAACCTTGGGGGCGTCAATTGAGCACCAAGTCCGCACATCGCTGGGCACAGTCGCAGGATCATCGCTAAAATCGCTTTCTGCGTCCGATGACGAACTTCCCCACAAATCGCTATCACCCCATTCTGCAAGCGATTCTGTATCGCTGTCGCTGTTTTCCAGCAGGTCATATACCGCTTTTGAGGTGGCGGGGTGCTTTTTTATGCCATGGTCGCTCTGCAGTTTCCAGACACAAAGTACAGGAAAAATGCAGGAAGGGCAATGGAGAAAGCACTAGGGGCAAGCTAAGGTCAATTTATTTTATTTTAGTAATGTAATCCAATAGGATTACAATATATCAGTGTGTTTGTGTTTATAACTTTTTGAATTTGCCACCGGTTCCACCCTCCTGCGAGCGTCACGTCGCAGGAGACGGAAGCCGGGGCACAGAGCATCGGGCGGAAGATCTGGCCGCCACACAGTGCCGGCATACATCTCTGGATCCCGGGGACAAGGTGAGTAACCCCTCTTTCAGGATCCAGCGATGCTCCTGGCAGTTCCCCAAGTGTGGCTCGGGGTTACCGCTAATGCCACTGAAATTTAACCCCGAGCCACACTCGGGAATACCGCCAGGGAGGTTAAGGAAAGGTTTGCTATAAATATTTAAGGGGTTATACCTCCTTAGTATCTCCTGTTATTTAGAGGGAAGCCATCTAGGACCTAAGCACAGACATATCTCCATTATTATTCCATAGTCTGGGTAAATGGTTTAAAGTGTAGAAATGCCTGAAGTTGCTGTATTATTGTTTAATAGGAGCAAATAATTATGCTTTATGTGTTATAACCTCTTGTATTTTGTTTATTTTATTTTGTCTATTTTGTTGTTTTGTTTTTTTGGGATACAACTGGTTATGTGCATAGATTACTATATCTATCTATTATAACACACACACAGGAGTTGCCACAGAGAAGCTGTATTGCGCAAAATTGACTCTTGCCAGATATAAAAAAACACAAATAAATACAGATCTGTTTACATTAATACATAATTAAAAGTAGGGATAGACCAATATGGTTTTTTCAGGGCCGATATTTTGGTCACAAAGTATCGGTATTGGCTGATATGGGCCAATATTTTGTACATTTAAAGTTTTGAAAAATAAAGACAATTTTTGACGCAAGTCTGGTACTGAACGTGTTAATGTTTGTTTGTTATCACTTTTAACATGAAAGGCTCCTTCTTCACACCTTACCTGCATGAAAACTGATAGGAAAACCGCACAGCTTTCACTTACAGGTACATCAGTTTCACATCATGTGAACAAACAAGTCCTAGAAGAGTAGACAACTGTAGACAACTGTGAAAAATAAAGTGCTGGGAAAATAATAACTAAAGGCTTCCCAAAACAAAATTTACTTAAACTGCTGCAGTAGTGCACTCACTGTCTGCAATGATTACATCTAGTAGCTGCAGTGCAAAAGACAGTGGACTGAACACTAGTACTACTCACTTTCAATACTCCCAGTTAAGTAGAACAATATTATAGTGCAGAAAGCATTACATTTAAGCATGTTCACCAGTTAAACGGCTTCTGTTTTTTTCATATATTGCTGCCAGTTCACTAAAAACACGCTCAATTGGTACCGAGGAAGGAGGAGCAGAAAGGTATCTTCTAGCATGGGAAGCAAGTTTTTTGTAGCGTGTCTCATTTTCTTTCTACCACTGAAGAGGATCACCACTTCTTCTGTCAATTACTGGTTCCTTCAAATAGAGATGAAGTTCCTCATCCAGGGTCATTATTGCAGATTCAGAAGAATCATCTGCATGAGGCCCCAATAAAACACTGAACATGGCATCTATTCTACCACTATTAAGTTTCTATTCTGTCTGTTGTCTTTTTTGGACAGTTTTCTCTTTTTGCAGCATCCTGCTCTTTCAGATAGCTGGTTGGCACCCTGTGGTGGGTGGCTGGCTGACACCCTGTGGGGGGGTAGCTGGCACCCTGTTGAGTTGAGTGGCTGGCTGCCTGGCACCCTGTGGTGGGTGGTTGGCTGTCTGGCACCCTGTGGGGGGTGGCAGGCTGTCTGTCACCCTGTGGTAGGTGGCTGGCTTGATGGCACCCTGTGGTGGGTGACTGCTTTGCTGGCACCCTGTGGTGGATAGCTGGCTGGCTGGTACCCTGTGGTGGGTGGCTGGCTGTCTGACACCCTGTGGTGGTGGGTGGCTGGCTGTCTGGCACCCTGTGGTGGGTGGCTGGCTTGCTGGCACCCTATAGTGGGTGGCTGGCTGACACCCTGTGGTGGCTGGCTGGCTGGCACCCTGTGGTGGTGGGTGGGTGGCTGGCTGGCTGGCACCCTGTGGTGGGTGGCTGGCTGTCTCACACCCTGTGGTGGGTGGCTGGCTTGCTATAACCCTGTGGTGGGTGGGTGGGTGGCTGGCTTGCTGGCACTCTGTGGTGGGTAGCTGGCTGGCTGGCAACCTGTGGTGGTGGGTGGCTGGCTGGCTGGCACCCTGTGGTGGGTGGCTGGCTGGCTGGTACCCTGTGGTGGGTGGCTGGCTGGCTGGCTGACACCCTGTGGTGCTCGGTGGCTGGCTTGCTGGCACCCTGTGGTGGGTGGCTGGCTTGCTGGCACCCTGTGGTGGGTGGCTGGCTTGCTGGCAACCTGTGGTGGGTGGCTGGCTGACACCCTGTGGTGGTGGGTGGGTGGCTGTCTGGCACCCTGTGGTGGGTGCCTGGCTTGCTGGCACCCTGTGGTGGGTGGCTGGCTGTCTGGCACCCTGTGGTGGCTGGCTGTCTTGCTGGCACCCTGTAGTGGGTGGCTGGCTTGCTGGCACCCTGTGGTGGGTGGCTGGCTTGTTGACACAATGTGGTGGCTGGCTGGCTGGTTGGCACCCTGTGGTGGTGGGTGGCTGGCTGGCTGGCACCCTGTGGTGGGTGGCTGGCTTGCTGGCACACCTTTGGTGGGTGGCTGGCTGTCTCGCACCCTGTGGTGGGTGGCTTGCTTGCTATAACCCTGTGGTGGTTGGCTGGCTTGCTGACACTCTGTGGTGGGTGGGTGGGTGGCTGGCTGGCTGGCACCTTGTGGTGGTGGGTGGCTGGCTGGCTGGCACCCTGTGGTGTGTGGTTGGCTTGCTAGCACCCTGTGGTGGGTGGGTGACTGGCTAACTGGCACCCTGTGGTGGGTGGCTGGCTTGCTGACACAATGTGGTGGCTGGCTGGCTGGCACCCTGTGGTAGTGGGTGGCTGGCTGGCACCCTGTGGTGGGTGGCTGGCTTGTTGGCACCCTGTGGTGGGTGGCTGGCTTGCTGGCAAACCTTTGGTGGGTGGCTGGCTGTCTCGCACCCTGTGGTGGGTGGCTGGCTTGCTATAGCCCTGTGGTGGGTGGCTGGCTTGCTGACACTCTGTGGTGGGTGGCTGGTTGGCACCCTGTGGTGGTGGGTGGCTGGCTGTCTGGCACCTTGTGGTGGGTGGTTGGCTTGCTGGCACCCTGTGGGGTGTGGGTGACTGGCTAACTGGCACCCTGTGGTGGGTGGCTGGCTTGCTGACACAATGTGGTGGCTGGTTGGCTGGCACTCTGTGGTGGTGGTTGGGTGGCTGGCTGGCACCCTGTGGTGGGTGGCTGGCTTGCTGGCACACCTTTGGTGGGTGGCTGGCTGTCTGGCACCCTGTGGTGGGTGGCTGGCTTGCTATAACCCTGTGGTGGGTGGCTGGCTTGCTGACACTCTGTGGTGGGTGGGTGGCTGGCTGGCTGGCACCCTGTGGTGGTGGGTGGCTGGCTGTCTGGCACCCTGTGGTGGGTGGTTGGCTTACTGGCACCCTGTGGTGGGTGGGTGACTGGCTAACTGGCACCCTGTGGTGGGTGGCTGGCACCCTGTGGTGGCTGGCTGGCACCCTGTGGTGGGTGAGTGGGTGGGTGGCTGGCACAGGGGCTGTGGGTGGCTGGCTGGCTGGTACAGTGCCTGTGGCTGGCTGGCTGGTACAGGGCCTGTGGTTGGCTGGCTGGCTGGTACAGTCCCTGTGGCTGGCTGGCTGGCTGGCTGGTACAGGGCCTGTGGGCGTGGGTGGCTGGCTGTCACCAGGCTGCTGTGGGTGGGTATATGGCTGTGTTATACACTCCCGAGAGACTCCCAACTCCCGACGAGGCTGTCCAAGACAAGGGAGGCGGGCTAAGAAGGCAGAAGGTTAGGCCCAGTGCGTGGAGGCGCGTGGCGCAACATACACAATGACGTCACGACAATATCAGCAAGTTCCGGGGCCGATACCTATTTATCTGAAAAAGTGAATATCGGCCCTCCGATTATCGGCTTTGCCGATAGACGGTCGATCCCTAATTAAAAGTATTATTAAATACAAGAAATGTAAGTAACTATTTGACCTGTTATCAGCCTCTTACACATTATGGTAGATCAGAGCTTAGACTGAGAGAGGGTGCAGGAGCAAAGAGACCTAATCAGTTGTGGCTTCTGCACACTTATGTTAATAAGGGACATGCTGATAGTAGGATATAACAGAGTGACAGGCAGCTGAGCTCATCAGTCTGCTGCTTCTCCTTTAACTGTCCAGTCACAAGTTGGAGGAGGGACAAGGCCTGTGATATTTAGATGCAGCAAACAAAAGCCAGGTCTCCTTTTTAAAGACTGAATGCAATACCAATAACTGGGGACAGCTTCAGTATTAGACTGGTGTACCCTATGCAGGAAAAACAGTAGTTGCATTCCCAGTTAGGGACAGTTAGCGTTCTGTGTCACACTAATGGCACCCAACTGTCCCTAAATTGGTCTTTTTGAACCAATATCAAATGTCCCAAACACACACTACCTCCATTCAGGACATTATGTTTGTGTGCACTAGCCACTTTACACAAGTAGTGGCATGCAACTGTGCACAGCCACCTTCACCCATTCATGTCTATGGGCGGCTATAGAAAGCAGCGGAACATCCTTGGCACCAAAATACACCAGCGTGTTTAAACTGTTTGGGTGAATGTGCCTATGTGCATAAAGCCTAAAGGAGAGGTGCTGAAAAAAAAGCCCATATGGGTTAAAAGGGTTCTAAAGGCTCAAGGTTTCCCCGCATATAATACTACATGACAGGAGAGTGTGCCCGGCTCTCAATGGAGATGGTTCACACACCTCCGGGGCGGCCGTGGTCTGCACTGGAAAAGGGTCCTGTGCGTCTTCTGGTCCGTTTCAGGTGCAAATTCAGCCAAAAATTCGGACCTGACAATAATTAGATCAGGGTGGTTTTAAAACATTCACACCTCCTATCATGTTCTTGGACAATCAGCATCTTCTGCCTTGACACATTTCATGGTGATTGGATTACCCAATTGGTTATTAATGCTGGGGTATGTTCCTGATACTTATTAGAACTAGAGAAGCTGCTTGGACGAGTAGCAAAACACCTTCACTATTACAGAACTAGTCCATCTGACTGTAGTTACTTACTTCTAGCTATACCATGATCGGAATACATGAGAGACTTCACACGCATGTCTTACCTACAGTTTTATATCTGTCTCAGACCTTTGTAAAACTGGCTCAGTTGGCTGCCCAGAATTGCAGGCGCAGGGGTTGCAAACACACAACAAGCTGTTGCAGATACTTTAGTAAACGAGAGAAAGCCTGATTTGCAATAGATGGGCATTTGATTTTGTAGTGGTTTGTTTGGTAAATGTCCCTTGGTAAATGATCCTGTTTTGAAACACTATTATCGATTAAAGATTCTGTGAGCGAATAAGGAATTATGCTAGAGCAGAGAATAAAGATTGAACTCCTGCTGCTAGTCTTATCTCCATCTCTCCTCTGGCATACATAAGTCAGAGCGGTGGAGTCACTATTAACACTATGCACATTAAACCTTATTCGGAACACCCCATAAACGCAGGGTCCGTAATACGATTATACTTGTAAAGCTGGCTGGCAGGGGCAATTTGCATAGTTTACAATTGAGAATATATTCTTTTCTAGATGTGAAGTTGAAAGTTCATGTTGCAGTCCATATTTATTCTATAGAAAGAGAAAACAATGAAAGCATTTTATTTACCCTGGCTGAGAAGGCAGAGATGACCCCAGGCAGAGTGCTGCAGTCTGCTTCAAATTAATCCACAGCCCTTATTAAACTAGCTTTAGAGTGTATTCCCAAAGTTTATACAGGCGAACATTCATTTAATTTAATTCATGGTTAAAAAAAAAAAAAAAAAAAAAAACAATACTAAAGGAAAGCTATCATATGAAAAAAAAAAAAATAACCATACCCATCCCAACCTTGGATATGCACTTTCTGATCCTTAAAATTACCTTCAGAACTATTGCCACTTCAATACTGTCTAGTGCCTAATCAAATCCCCAGTATTTTCAGTACATGCCCTTGTCCCACTTTAAGTCAGCACATGGGGCACGAGAGGCCATTGGCCGGACTCCAGTACAGTTGAATGGGGGTAACGGTCATACTATAGAGGGTAGATGTTGGGGTCTTTAGTAAGAGAGGGGTACATTTAGGGTGCCAAGCCAAGGGTAGGGGGATGAGTTTTAGGGGGAGGGGGGGTTATGATAGCTTTGCTTTAAAGGAAACACATACTTGTACATATTTCCTGCTTCATTTCTAAAAACAAAAACATAAGATTTTTAAAATACTTTTTTTTTAATAGATAGTTAAATATAAAATATTTCATATTATTATTTTGCAGCCAGCAGTAGGAGCGCTAGGCTGCTGTTCGCACATTCACATCTTTCTCTTTACAGCCTGTTGAAAAAAAAATGTATTTACAGAGTTCAATAGATTAAGCTGCAGTTCTCAGAATGAAATCACTCATTGTGGTCCCTTCTCGTGGTTTAGCCCGAAATTTCAATCAGACAAACAGGGCCACAGCTCAGTAGAACAGCAGGATTACTGTACAACCAAGATAGCTTGAAATCTTCTTTAATACAACACGTCAAACAAGAGTTCAAGCTTTTACAGCTGCTGCCAGTGCTTTATCAAATAGGCAGCCACTGCTGTGTTGTTTCTTTAGCTTAGTCATAGTGCTATAGGAATCCTAATTTGTATGCTAATTTTCTTCCAGCAGGTAGAGCTTTTGGCTCCATTTCACAATTTTCAGGCTATATGTTGTGCTTATAAAAGTCAGTTGCTTACAGACATCAGTAGCTCAAGCTGAAGTTTACATAAAAACTTAATGAATTATTATTTCAGGTACTTATATAGCGCTGTCAATTTACGCAGCGCTTTACATATACATTGCACATTCACATCAGTCCCTGCCCTCAAGGAGCTTACAATCTAAGGTCCCTAACTCACATGCATACACAGTAGGGCCAATTTTATACAGGATCCAATTAACCTACCAGCCTGTCTTTGGAGTGTGGGAGGAAACCAGAGTACCCAGAGGAAACCCACGCAGGCACAGGGAGAACATGCAAACTCCAGGCAGGTAGTGTCGTGGTTGAGATTCAAACCAGCGACCCTATTGCTGCTAGGTGAAAGTGCTAACCACTACACCACTGTGCCGCCCACAAAATGATTCCTGCCTGTTTAAAAAACCAACAGACCCATGTGAATCAAGGTTTTATATGTATAATAAAGATTTAATTTAACAAATATAAAAATAAAATAAATAAGGCTCTCCCAAGGTCATTATTGCTTCCATGTAAACCCCCCTTTTCAGCTCTGCTAAGTTTGATAGCTGCTGTTATATATATAATATGTGTATATATACATTTTCAATGGGCATTATTATTTGCCAGGTTTCTGTAGTGTGGTAAAAATTGAGGTCCAATAAATAAAATAGTCAGTATTAAAAATTTCTAATTAAACTTTTTTAGATCTTATCTGTCATTATTGATTTTTATGTTAGAAGTAAGTCATAAAATGAAAATTCATACCAATCCCTAAACTTAGCTAGGCATCCTTAGATTCTTAAACTCCAACACTATTCTCCTGCTACTTCAATCCTTACTGCTGCTCAGATAAAACACCCTGGTATTTCCCTTATGTCCCCACTTAATTCATAAGATTAGATTAGATTAGATTAGATTAGATTAGATTAGATTGGATTATAGACTTTATTTTCATTGTATTCATTACAACAACATTTTTCATGTTGATACATGGGGCATGAGTAGCCCATTCATGATAATTCTCTTATAAGGTATTCCAATGGTGGCAACAGGGGTCCATGCCTGTGTTTTGTGGGACAAATTGGTGAAGAAAAAACTTTTTTAGAAATTGTTTTTTTACTGTTGCATTCGGGTGAATTACCTTCACTTCTTGTTTCTAGAAGCGGAAGTCTCAGCAAAATAAGGGTCATCCTCTTTTAGGTAGAAACAACTGAAACAATTGTGCTCACTTACAAATTTTGGATTCTCCCTTGACTTTCATTTTGAGACAATTGCCAGAACTGGATCAACAAATGTTTAAAACCCAGTCAATTTTTGTTTTTTCTCTTTATCCTTTGGAGATTTGCCTTCATTTTCTGTTGCAAGGCATAACAGCAAGTGGAAATAAGTTTTAGAAAGTAAGGGAAATTCTTTGCAATCCAAATAAATGTCCCCATTGGAAGATTTCACTTCTACTCCTGTTGCAGTGCCGACCTAAACTTTTAACTTTTCTTCACTTCACTTCACAAACTCTCTCTAGTGTAAAAACAAAAAATGACAAACCTTGCAGGGGTTTAACTTTTACCTAATCTAGTCAAAACCAAAAAATATACTTATATGCACTTTACTACTGTAGAACTATGGCAGAGCATACACAGAGCTGTTTATTAGATATATCATTCATTATAAATCTCTTGACATCTCTTTTCTTCTTAAAATATTTACACTCATAAGCAGTGTGACAATTATAGAGAAATCTTATGCTGGCAACGCTTGCAATGACACACACTCTGCAGTCACTTTTTATTTCAAGAAATTGTCTCACCTGAAATACAACTAAGTAAAACATATACGGTATATACCAAGTATGTAAAGTTAAAATCAGCTTAAATGCTAATTAGTTTGTTTTTTATCAAGGTTAATGAATGCATTAAAATGTAATCACAAATGAGCAGGAACTTCATTATTTATCTTGGGTTAAACTTTTGTGAAATGTGATTTTTTTTTTTTTTAAGAGCTGTATGTGTATTTTATACTACACAAAATCTTCATCATCAAAACAGAAATTTTAGAACCCTTAGAAAATACACATATGATGTTTTGTTTCCTAAAAATGATAATACTATATATTTACTGTTTAATAAAATGTAGATTAACATAACAGATATGATTTACAAAGATTCAGTTCTCTCTTTTAAATTCAAAAATGTAAAAACTTCAGCTTCGTGCATGATAAATTTCAACCTATGATAACATGGCAGGCCAATTTCAGCCATATCTAACAATGTAAAATAATAAATGAAGCACAACATAAAATACTCAACAATGTAATAATTTCCTATTACCAAATCATTTTTGTTTTTTATACTTTTTTTGTTCTAAATTGTCATACAGAAACTAACTTGCCAAATAAAACATTTTTTTTTATAGTTTTACAGTAGAATGTAAGTAATTCAATAGAAATAATCACATAATAATATTAATTATAGCATAATACAATTTAAATAATAAACATCACTAGAATAATTGTATGATAATGCTTTAAGCAATACAATACATGTAAAACTAAGACAAATAAATTGTAACATTTTAAGAAAACATGCCAGCCAGGTTTTTAATTACACAAATAAAAATAGAATACAAATAAAAAAAAAATAATAATTTTCTTCTGAACTATAAACCATTTTCAGTATATAATGCAACTAATATTCAAACAAGCAAAAAGAAAACTAATGCATACATTTTTTTTTTTTTTTACACAAAAAGATCATTAAAGTAAGTTAATCTAACAATTTCTTGATCGATGACATAAATTATAGTTTAATTCCCAGAGAAATAGAAAAGGATTAGGATTATGATGCTTGATAATGAAATGGTTAACCCTCTCTAACCATCAGATTGTTTTGACACCTGCAGTATGTGAAAGATGGCACAGTGTCTTTTGTGGATTATAATGACACATCTTCATTATTGTTCTAATACTGATTTTTTTTAAAAAAAGAGTCTAATCTTTTATTGGTCCGGTGACAAGTCCAATCCTGGATCTAGAGATGTCACTTTTTTTTTCTCTTTATGGTTTATTGTTGCCATAGCCACAAGGCTGCAATATGGTAGGTTTAGCGCTCCCTCTGTACTGTACCACCATGAGCTTATTGTTTAAAATCTGTATTATTCAACTCTTCTGAAGATTTACATTTTTAATAGCTCATTTATGTAATCCCATAAATAAGGTAACAGAAAAGCATCCTCACACAAATGAGCGAGCCTGTCTCTGAAAAAAAGCTGCTGAAACAGGTCAGTCAAGGTCTCAGCTGCAGGGTTTGATTGGTATCGGCTATGTATCCAATGTCACTATGGACTTAAGACCACCCAGTTAGCCCAAAAATGGTGCATTACCAAGAAACAGCCTAATAGTGTTATAGTTCAGCACCCCCTTTTTTTTATGAAAGAGCGTAAACTTAGGCAGAAAAGAAAAACAGTTTAGTCAAAAACTCATTTACTTTATTGCTTTGACAGCTGAACGTCAGTAAACTTCACATAATGAATTGTCTGTCTGCAGAGCTTTCCTTTCTTTCCTCCTAAACTGTTCATAAAAGAGACTGAAACTACCCCAAATGTACGGTATAGCAAGCACCTGCCTACACAAATGATAAGGGCAAAATCCGTCTACAAAATGTTGTTTTTATCTCACAGAAGCAATTTGTAAAGTGATGCCATTTAATTTTTAAATATGATAATGTGGCTGATATACTAATTGATTTCTCATGTTAGCTATGGTATCATGAATTTTGCACATTTTTCCAGGGCAGGCATAATAAATTGATATAAGAAAATTCACTCTTTGCATTGGGGTGCAATGAAAAAAAAGAAATGTGCATGCTGCATTTGTCATTTGCAGGAAATAAGCCCCCAAAACTGTAAAACTGCAGGGAGCCCCCATTAATGTTCAGCCATGTACCATTCAGCAGCCCTATGGCAAACAAACTGGCTTATGGTAGAGCAATAAATGTTTTTTATTTATTTTATTATTATTATTATTATTATTATTATTATTATTTTATTTATTTATCATAGTTTTTTTTATAAGATTTAGTTCCTCATTCTAATCTAGAGCACCTACTGCCATTTTCTGTACTCACTCACTGTGTTTGTGCACATAAATTAGCCATTTGCTTTCTTTTCCACAACAAAGTTATAGCTTTTTGGTTGCAATTATTCCATGAAGACCATTTCAGATAAGACTTCTCCGAAGTGTAGATGGGGGTACAAGGGCCCCTGTGGTTTCTGCCAGTTTTGGGCTTACAGTAATTGCTGAACATCTTCCTATTTTAAAGAGAAGTAAGTACAATATAATTAAATAAAGAGAGTGCCAGATGATTAGTTGACAGTCCAGTTAAATTCAGAAAATAACTGGACTGTCAACCTTACGTCTTGCACTCTCTTCATTCTACTATGCTTACTACTGTCATTCCAGTGACTTGATCTTCAAACCCATCAGATCTTGTAGAGCAGCCTCTTAAGTTATATATCAACAGATCTAAAAGCTTACCAAAATCCTAGGTTAGCATGCCACTGTATTCTTATTTAATTTTGAAGGGTGGTAAAGTTGATGTATTACTCATTTGCCATACTCGGCTTCCATGGCCAACCACTGCATTGTTGGTCCTCAACCCTCCTCTGTATGTTTCTGCTTCTGCAGCAGAGCATGAACAGTGCAATTGAAAACACCTATCCACTGTGAACTTTCAATTTGGGTGAGGCCCGGATGATGCAGAATGTTGTGTTTTCGCTTTGTTGCAATGGTGCAAGAATTTCTACATTTATAACAATCACACCTTTTTAGTATGTTGTCCCTTGCCCAATTGTATTCCTTCTACACAGTTGTTTCTGTTTCAATTATTAACTTTCGTTTAACCAATGGGGTTAATTTACTAAAGGCAAATAGACGGTGCACTTTGTAAAGTGCAGTAGTACTCTGCAAAAGCAGTTGCTCCAGCGCTTAGTAAATGAGTAGAAGTGCTGCTGACGCCCATTATCCAATCATATATGTTGCCATATGGAGTTTAGGCGTAATCTCCCTTACCGTGTTGTGATGATGAGGAGATTATGTATAAATCTCCATTTTAGAGATTGTAAATATTAATATATATATATATATACACAGGTACGAGATATTGAGTTTGATTTTACATTTAGTTGAGATATGATTGTCACTTATATGAAGTTGTGTGACTTCCAGTTGGCACTCAGTTCTAGGAACCTGTTTAACCAGTCCATTTAAAATGCATGCCTGAGCTACCAGGGGGCAACTGCTATTTACATGTAAACACATAGATAGTATCATCTTGTAACTACATCTCTGGAAGGCAGACTTTCTGGAGCCAATGCACACAGGAAGGAGTAAATTCCCCCCCCCCAACAGAAAGGAGTGGTTAGAAAGAGGCGTAACTATGGGAGGGGAAAATGGTCCTATCCTGAACGAGATACGCCCAGAGGAAAGGACTGAGCAGGGTAGCTGAACCAATAAGAATTGCCCTATACAAGGCTATGGGAGATGGGTCTATATTAGCCAAGATGAGATAGAGTGACTTCCTGTTTGGCATGGGAAAGAAAGAGGACGCACCAAGGGTAATTATGAAGGAGTAAGGGTACATTGTATATTTTATTTGTGTCGGTCATAGTGTGTGTGTATATGAGTCTATACTCTATGCATTGTATTTGTTCAGTTACATTTTGTAGTATGTACAATAGTTGGATTGTTGTAAATTATGTAGGCTTTTCAAACCATAATTGTTGTGTTAAAGTTTTCATTCACAGTCATAGAACTCTCATTTTTAACCCAAATATTGTCTGAGATAAATTAACTCTCATATTGTTAGGGTAACATATGCAAGCAAAAATGCAGTTTTTTAAAAATTTCCTTGCATGTGACTGGGTACTCATTGTAAAGTAAGTTTTACCTAATTTACTACTGTAAGCTCTGAAGCAACTGCACTTGCAGAGTGCTAGTGCACTTTATGCAGTCTATTTATCTTTAGTGGAGAGCAGGACACACAAGTTCCCAAAGTGGTGTCAAGATGTATATCTATGTATTTTTCTTAAAGGTGAATTTGTGGAGAACCTCCACCATAGGAAATACAACAGCTCATCTCATCGAATGGACCCCTGAATCAACAGATGGGTCATATGCACATTCCCATACAGGGTGATTAATGCGATATCGCTTGGTGTGATCTCCTCTAGTGAATGGGAGGTCCAATGAGCTTGAGATCGATCAAAGAGCTAAGTGGGCTGGGATGGATACACTGACCAATACCCTCCTCAATAATAACACAGACCGGACCTGTGACTCACATGGTGCATGTGATAAAATAGAATAGAATATATGGTGCTCTCTGCAAGGACTTACTGACTATATTAAAATAAAAGATTTTACTTACAAACATGGCACTGTAACCCAGAGCCCAGCAAAACAGCGTTCTGTAAAGATGAATCAATAAATGCCCGTGTAAATGTACGCGTTTCGTCCCAGGGGCGGATATGGAGTCAAGTCAAACACCCACCTCATATAGTCTCAGTCAGCTAGCCATGGAAACAAGAAGCCTCCTCACGTGATGAATCACCAAGGTAATTATACACCATCCCAGCACAGCCAGGAAGTGTCCACAGCAATCGGCCCAACATAATCACATGTCGGCAGCTGACAGCCTGACAAGAACAAGTAAGACAATCTAAAAACAATATCATAGATGTAAACATCTCAGGAAAAGGGATCGGATCAAAGTATTAGTGAACCAATCTAACTATCCCAAATCCCTGCCCGAGAAATACAAAATTAGAACGCTTACATAAATAACCATTCCCAAATGGGTAACAAAAGGTATTCAAAATGTGTATGAAAATAACCCATCAAAAGAAAAACACATTATACCACATATAAAAATTCAAAATGTATATCTATATATAAAAAAATTAATGTAGAAAAGATACGTCCATATGTGGCCATCCTTAACAGCATTAACATATACATAAAAATCTAATAAAAACATTAACGATCAGATATAAAACAATTTGAATTAAAATCAACTTAAATTTAAAATCAACATTTAAGCGTTTGCATTTAAATGTTGATTTTTGATTTATTTATTTCAGGTACTTATACAGCACTGTCAATTTATGCAGCGCTTTACATATACATTACACATTCACATCAGTCCCTGCCCTCAAGGAGCGTACAATCTAAAGTCCCTAACTCCCATTCATATATATATATATATACATAGTAGGGCCAATTTTATACAGGATCCAATTAACCTACCCGCATGTCTTTGGAGTGTGGGAGGAAACCGGAGTACCCGGAGGAAACCCCGCAGGCACAGGGAGAACATGCAAACTACAGGCAGGTAGTGTCGTGGTTGGGATTCAAACCAGTGACCCTCTTGCTGCTAGGTGAAATTGCTAACCACTACACCACAGTGTCGCCCAATTTTTTAAATTGTTTTATATCTTATGGTTAATGTTTTTATTGGATTTTAATGTAAAAGGGTATTTTTTTGAAGTTTTCGTTTTATTTTTATTTTTTTATTTTAAAACAATGTTGGTTGTTTATAACAGACAGCACTTTAGCAAACTAGGGAGTTGGTTTACTAAAACTTGAGTGTGCAAAATCTGGTGCGGCTCTTCAATCAGTTTCCATGTTTTTTTTGTCAAAGCTTAACTGAACAAGCTGAAGTTAGAAGCTAAATGGCTACCATGGACAGCTGCACCAGATTTTGCACTCTCCGAGTTTAGTAAATCTACCCCTAAATGTTATTCAGTTAGGGTTTACACCAACTAAGTCAATCAACCATTGAGCTACTGTATATAGATGTCATATTTTTGCAACTGGAAAGACTCCTTTTACTCTGCACATCACTTTTTGCAAAAGGAATGTTTGAAACTATAAAATACCCAGTTTTTTATTTACATACAAATAGAGAAAACAAGAAATACCCATCTAACACAGACATTGAATCACAGTGGATTTATTTTCAAAAGAAATAGATGCTTTCATGTACAGGGAAAACAGATCTCTCCAAAGTGATTGCAATTACAGTTAAGAAAATACAAATAGATTGCTGATTGCATAAATACTGTATATATAACTCTTTAATATGACACACCTAACTACCCACCTCACTCACTCAACAGCTAACTAAATGTTGCAGCCACTTATATTCCAATGTCACAGAATTAGCTAAACAGAGATCATCTGTGTGCAGTCTGGAAAATCTAACTTTATTGAACCAGTGCAAGCATAGGGAAGCCACACATCCAACAAAACCCAGCGGTATCAGTAGTAAGCAGCCTCAGCCCAGACTCCATCCAGGCCACACCCCTTAAGTGTTTCACCCTGTCTATGGGGTTTAGTCACAACGTTTTTTGAATCAGTGTCATAGCATAACCTACATCATGAAGACTACTGGCCATTCATGAAAACATTAGTGACCGTGCCAGCGGGAGACTAGTGAGAGAGGCCACAAAAAAAATAATCACTTAGTAAAAGCCTGAGTGACTAAGAGTAGAGAGATTATAAATACTATTGTTGCCCGGGTTCTTTCAGGAACCATGAATCAGACTGAGACAGAAATGCAGGAAACATCAAACCTTTTATTTAATAGCAAAAATAGTACAGATCAGGAATTTAGTCAAAACATAAGCCAGGGTTCGGAAGCCAGAGTGGGAAATCAGACAAGCCAGTGATCAGGGAGCCAGAAATCAGCATAGTTGGAAGCAGAAGGTCGGGATCAGGAACCAGAAGGGACGTCAGCTGGACAGTCTTTAACAGGAACACAGCAGAGGCACTCAGGATATCTTGATCAGGCGAAGGGAGGAAAGGAATGAACAAGGAAGTTTAAATAGCCAGAAGGGGCTGGCTGTTGGCGGGACTGATGAGCAGATAATGAAAACCAGGTGAGCTACTGAGGAAACAATGAGTGCTGACAATTATACAACAGCTGAGCAGCTTGAGCACTGAGAAGAAAGCTGCTGCGAGCCCAGCCCTGACAGGTTCTTCACCAGTTGTGGTTTTGTGGGAGAGTGGCAGAAGAATGCTGCATGCTACATGACATCTCATCTACAGTTTGGCAGAAGGCACATGGGAAACTCTGAAGTCAGATGGAAAAGGGGTCTATGGACTGATTGGCTCTTTGGCCATTAGACATCATCATAAGTTAAAGTGACATTAAAGTTATTTTTTTTTTCACAAAACAGATTCTAATAAAAGTCTTTTTTTTTTTTGTCATAAAACAGATTCTAATATCATCACTTTTCTATAAATTTCCTTCTCTAAGCTTACCTACTTTCCCTGGTCATACTGACATGCTCCCATTCTATTTCTGCCCTCTGTGCTGCTGGGACCTATGGAGTCCCATAGAAGTCTCCTCCATGTGCATTCTCCTGATTGCACTACAACTATAGGTGCAGCCGTTCAGAACGCCAAACACACAAGCAGCGCAAGAAGGACTAAATGGTAAAAAGCATTTTTTACCACTCCTGATGAAATGCGTTGGACGGAGATGGGTCCTTCTGAAATCATCACACACTGGAGGTTCTGCATGCACATCCTTACCAGCAAGTGTCTCATCTGTGGACAGCTCGGTACCTCAGTACCTCGGTACCTCTCAGTAAGTCATTCCTACTGGTGCTAGGATTAGCACATAGCTATATGGGTGTGCTTTTATGTTTTTAAGAATTTTTAATAAATGGTTATTTGCATATCTTGTCCCCTCCTTTAATGATGCCTGGAATGGAGTTTGATTTGGAAGTTCTTCAGAAGGATTTAAAGCGGAGTTCCGGGCACAAAATCAATATTTTTTTTGTGCCCGTCCGTTAGTTCTGCATCACCTGAAAATGAATTGGATAGTTAGGTTTTTTTTTTTTTAAACTCACCTTGTAATTGAAGATCGTAAATACTCACCTCAGGGTACTTCCTCCCTCAGCGCCGCGGCTCCGCTGTCACTTCCTGTCTCGCGATGATTCCTGGGAGCTGAACGTCATCGCTCCCAGGAATCAATGCGACGGCATCGGCCCCGCTCGTCACTTCCAGGCGATGCCGCATTCCCCTGCTAAACAACTTCTGGGCATGCCCAAAAGCTGTTTAGGAATGCGGCGCCGCACCGGAGGTGACGAGCGGGGCCGGTACAGGCGCATTCTGGGAGAAGAAGACGCGGAAGAAGACGCAGAAGAGGACCGCGCCGGCTTCAGCTGCCCACAAGAGAGATGGAAACGCTGTGGAAGAAATTTTATAAGTAAGTATTTCTTCTAAAAGGTAAGTGCGAACCGGGACAGATCAGAGGCTAGCCATTGTGGAATGTACTAGCCCTGACTGTCCCGGGGGTATGTTTGTTAAAAAATGACTTATGTGCCCGGAACTCCGCTTTAAGGATTTATACAATTAGGCTGTTTAAACTACCTTGAGTGTTAAGGAATCTATGTTATGACGTGAGCTGATTACCATAGGGGAGCATTTTGGGTTCAGAATTTTCTATCTGACTGTTATGGTTTTATCTATTTTCTGGAACTGTCTGTGTGATTTAAAAAACGGATTTGATCACATATTTACAGTATGTTTTGGTAATATTATAATTCGCTTTTTTATTCATTTTTTATCTTTATTTTGAGAAAATACAATAGGAGATCATGAATCATCACACTGTATATACTGTAACAAATTGTAATGAGACAGGTTATACTTTACAGTAAAGACTCTGATGGTAGAGATATATTGAAAAAATCAGCAGCGGCAGTATTGGGAGAAAGGTTAAGGTGCTATGTCCTTAGAAATAGTAGGTAGACTACAGTGGCAATTGGCAAATACTATTCAGTTTAGGTTAATGTATTTTTAGGATAACAATACAGCTGCATTGGAGGTTTGAGAGGTTTTGTTATTATACATATTTTTTGTTATATATTCGTCTAGGGTCTGCACAGGATGTGTGGTATTAGTTTGTATTGATGTCTGAGTCCCCACTGAGGAGAGTTGTTTTGATGATCATTGTCACCTAAAAAAGAAAGCAGGGAAAAATCTGAAATTTTAGAGTTGTTGCCAGAACAAGCGATAAGATGACATTTTCTAAAGAGGAACACTTATTCCAAGAACAATTTAATAATATATTACATTTATTTAACTTAGTTATACATTCTCCTTAAAAACACACATGTGCTGACTTTGACATCCTTGTTTCCAAACAACCTAGTCACCTTCACCACTGATTTCCCACCAGAGGACTGGGATGGGAGGCAGAAGAGCACCAGGGCAAGTACATATCTGCATGTCCTGCGGTGAGTGACTCATGCTGGGCATTAACTTGTTACCTGCTTCCCATTATGACCTGCAGTCAGCTTCTTTCAGCACCAACTTCCTTTGTGGCTCAGATATGTCATTTGAATAAATGCTAAGAGTTGAAAAGGAAGGTGAATGATGTAAAGACATGTCCCAGTAAACCACGTCCTTTAGGAATACCAACCAATCAATGACGCACTTTGCATGGTACACTTTCTTTAGCCCACAGAATTCTCCATAAAAAGGCTAGTTGCTTGTGTTTTCCCCCATGGTTCTCTTCAATCATCCCACCCTGATCGTATACTTTTTTGCAATGCTCTGGCTTTTGTAGGGTACCACCAGAAAACGATAACTAGCATTTCTGATGTTATAGACACTTAATATATTTCACAGAGGTGTTTTAACTTGTTGAAAGTTTGTGAATAATTTTTCTGATGCTTGCCTCTTCTTGCTAAGGTATCAATGTACACGTGTCACTTCTGTCCGTTGGGCAAGGGTCCCAGTAGGGCTGGGGAATATAATCGAAAGATCGATGCATCGCGATTCGACCCTTCGCGATTCTGCATCGATGCGGGCTGCCGGCATAATCGATTATACGAAATGACGTCATCAGCTGCGGCCACGCCCTATCGCGCAAGGAAAAAAAAATAAATCACAAGATCACAGGATCGGCAGCTGACTGGTGGGTTAGTGGCGGGAGCTTAATAAAAAGGCTCCGCCCCTCCCCTTCCGCCTCTTTGACCCGGGCCGAGGCGCAGCAAGACATCCCCCGCGTGTATCGGCGTCCCACCTGCGGCCTAGAAGCCAGCCAGCCAGCCATCCAAGCCAGAAGCCACCAGTCCAGTGAGTCCACACACAGGAGCGAGGAGCCCCAAGTGCGTCCCCATCGCAGCCAGCCAGCGCCGCCAGCCTCACCTCAACGTAGCCGACAGGCCCTGGAGGCCCAGCCGCCACGCCACTGCCAGTGACGCCAGCCGCCCGCCACAGAGCCCAGAGAGCAGCACAGCACCTGTCCTCCTCTGCAATGCAGTGCACAACAACCCACACAGTCACACAGCAGGTATGTCCGAACAAATAATTGTGTAATCATTCATGGGGGTCTCTCGTCTGTATCTTTGGGGGATGTCTGTGATGGGGGGGGCCTGGGACAGGGGACGGTCGGTCGGGGCCCTGGGGTACTGTTCTGCTGTGGCAGTCTGGCAGCCAGGGGGGTCAGTCAGTGTCAGTGGGGGCCTGGGGGTCTCTGTCAGTGTCAGTCAGCTATGGGGGTCTGGGCAAGGGGGGGACTCACTCAGTGCTGTGGGGGATTGGGGAAGGTGTGGGGGACATCCAGGTCTCTGTCAGTGTGGGGGTCTGGGCAAGGGGGGAGACTCACTCACTCTCAGTGTTTGTCAGTGCTGTGGGGGATTGGGGAAGGTGTGGGACATCCACCCAGGTCTCTGTCAGTGTGTCAGGCTGCAGTCAGCTCAGCTGTGGGGGGAGGGGGGTCTCTGTCAGTGTCACTGTCACTGTCACAGGCAGCTGTGGGGTAAGTAATGAAAATATAAAGGATTCTTTTATTTGTGACTGCTTGATTGTTTGTTTTTTTTTATAACGTTTTGAAAACCATTGGGCAGTGGGCTGGGCATGGGCATTGGGCAGTAATCGTGATGCATCGTGATGCATCGCGGAATCGAATCGTATCGAATCGCGACCCTAATAATTGTAATTGCATTGAATCGTGAGGTAAGTGAAGATGCACAGCCCTAGGTCCCAGTAATAAAATTGTCAAGCAAATATCCCCTTATCTATCATCCACAGCAGAACACCTGCTTGTTAATGCCTAGCATTATCAGACTTTATGGACTCCCAGGTACACCCTCCCTGGATGTATGCATACCGCCAACTTTTTTAAAGGAGAATTACAGCCAAAGCTTGTTTGGCTGTACTTCTATGGATCACAAGAGTGCACAGCCCAGCTCTCCAGTGAGTGGGGGGGGGGGGCAGAGCAGAGAGTCGTTGACTAACAGTCACCAGCTCTCTATTCTGGGAACCCTGAGAACTGAGCAATTGGCGGTGTTTGATCGCTCGGTTCTCAGTGTTAGAGTCGGCGTGGGATAGATGTAGCATCGGGTCGATGCTACACCCACCTAGGTAAGTATGATTCTGGAAAAACAAATGAAAACATACTTCTCTTTTAAAAGGGAATGGGGGACACCTATCACCAAAAGTATGTAGGCATAGGATACACCCCCTCGCCACACCCCCTAAAGGAGAATTTTACAAAAAAAAGGGTTAGTTAAACCCCCAAGTGCTTATTTTTTAACACTACTATTCCTTTATAAAGAAAAACTGCAGAAAGAGGGTGCCTGGGTCAGTGTGATGGTAAAAACAAGTAACACTTTATTCAGATTCACTTACATAAAAGCATCTTGCAAGCTGCACACAGGCTTAATGTGGATCAACAATCAAGCAGCCAGCCATCATAAGGGATAAATAGACCTCTGTGGGGATAAGCTCAGACCCACTGTATAGAGGCATATAACTGGCGGTGTCTCCAGCTCTCACACCCGCTCTCACAGAGCTAGCAAGAGACCAAATCAGGACAGGGGCGGGCCGCAACACGTTTCTAATTCTCCATCTCCTTCTTCAGGCAAAACTCAGTTTTCAGTGTTAGAGCCGGTGGGGGACAGATGTAGCATCAGATCGATCCACCTAAGTAAGTATGATTTGGGGAAAAAAAAAACAAAAAAACATACTTCTCTTTTAAATGGGAATGGGGGAAACCTATCAGCAAAAGTATGTAGGCATAGGACACAACCCCTCGCCACACTCCCTTAAAGGAGAAATATACAAAAAAAGGATTAGTTAAACCCCCAAGTACTTATTTTTTACCACTACTTTACCTTCATATCAGGACAGGGGGGCAGGCCACAACATGTTTCTGAGGTGCCGCCTCCTTCTTCAGGCAAAACATTTGCCTGAAGAAGGAGGCGGCACCTCAGAAACACGCTGTGGCCTGCCCCCGTCCTGACTTGGTCTCTTGCTAGCTCTAGGGTCTTGCTAGGGTGTAAGAGCTGGAGATGCCGCTAGTCATATACCTCCATACGGCAGGTCAGAGCTTATCCCCACAGCGGTCTTCTCATTCTTATGATGGCTGGCTGCTTAATTGGTGATACACATCCACCCTGTGTGCAGCTTGCAAGATACTTTTATGTAAGTGTATCTGAATAAAGTGTTACTTGTTTTTACTATCACATTGACCCAGGCACCTTCTTTCTGCTGTTTTTGTTTGTGTCTGAGGGAATTCCCAATTCCTGCTGAGGAGCTGCCGGTCACTGTGTGTGCTATTCCCATCCACCTGTGGAAGACTTCTCCTCGATATTCCTTACCACTATGGACTGCATGGACTAATTCTTACCTAATTTGTTTTGAGTATATCTTTTTATCTTTTTGTATTTTGCCCCCCCCCCCCCCCCCATTATTGATCCCCTATGGTCCACCTTAAAGCTGTCAGTGAGCGCTGACTCACACACTACCTGCCAGTTCTGTGTAATATATTGCTAGTATTCCTTTATAAAGGCACTTGAAATTTACAAATGTAGCAATTTAGAAATTGGAGGAAAGGTTTAGCACTGGGAAACACTTTTGGAAAGATAAAAAGTGCATGTTATATAAAACTATATAGATTAAACCAAAATGAGGGACACATGAGGACTAGAGTCAGTAAACCTTATCCTTCAATATGAAACATGTCTGTTAGATAAAACATTTACTTTGGGCATTCTACAGCTATTGTATAGGCACATTTAGTCATCAGTTCTACAGTGCTATGTGGCTGAGAGATTGTCATCATATAAGAGCAGGTGTAGGCTAAATTCAGGAACCTCTTCCTATCTCTAGTCTCTGCTTTTTATGGCACCATTGATCAAAGGATAGGAGTAGAAGTAAGTGGATATACCTCCTATGGTGTTAACTCCTTTACGATGGAAGAGCAGAATGTGCCTAGGAGCTAAAAATGTGGAAGTGGTCTGTTGCTTCAAATCAGAATTATATGCTAAAGGTACATTTTTTACAGGCTTCTATTTTCTATGAAACTGTACTCAGGAATGCCTGACATGAAGTATAGGTTCCCTTTAACCAGTTGGTGCTGAGCGCACGCAAAAATGCAACCTCTTGGTGGCCGGGCCTTGGCGCCAAGCAACAGCATATTTGCATGCAATAGCACCAACAGCTCTGTGCCGAGAGGCACGGCGGCTCACGAAAAGCTAATCACAGTAATCTCATGGTCATCTAAGGGCTGGCGGCAGCCGGCGCTAAAGGGTTAACCAATTCTTACCAGCACAGCATCATACACTACTATATACTTCTCAGCCGTCACATTAAAATCATTGACAGGTGAAATGAATAACATTGGTTATCTAACTACAGTGGAATCTGAAAGCCAATGGGATATATTACGCAGCAAGTAAATATGCATGACCGGTGAGAGTGCTCACCCGTGTCCACAGCCAAAAGCACCTACAGTGGGCACATGAACATCAGAACTGGACCATGGAGCAAAGAGAAAAGGTGACCTGGTCTGAGGAATCCCATTTTCTTTTACATTATGTGTAGGCCGGCCGGGTACGTATGCCTCACTTACCTGGGGAAGAAGTGGCACCAGGATGCAGTATGGGAAGAAGGCAAGCTGGTAGAAGCAGTGTGATGCTTTGGACAATTCTCTGCTGAGAAACATTAGTCCTGCCATTCATGTGGATGTTACTTGACACGTACCACCTACCTAAACATTGTTGCTGACCAAGTATACCCCTTCATGGAAACAATATTCCGTGGTGATAAAGTATGACATATTTACTTGTTTTAACCACTTCCCACCCAAGAACGTATCCGTATGTCCTTGGGTTTCAGTGGTTATACCGGGATTATGCCTGCACCTACAGGCATCATCCCAGTACTGTTAGTTTCAGCCGGAGATTCCCTACAAAGCAGAAGTAATCTGAGGGCTAATTAGCCAGTCGATCACTTCCGTGGGTGGCGGAAGGGGGTCCCAACCCCCCTCCTGCTGCTGCCACTGTCTCTCCTGGGTTCTCCAGTCCCTTCGCAGAGGCCGGAAGAGATTTGGCCAGTGGCAATGGCTGCTTGGGACAGAGAGAGAGGAACTGACGTTGTTCCCCCCTCTCTGTAACCCTGGAAACCGGGAGTGACGAGTATTTGTCACTTTCAGTTCCGCCCCTTTGTTTACCTTTCCACCAGCAGCCAGATTAGCAGCCAATCAGACTGATCTCGGTCCGATCGGCTGCATGGGGGGCCAGAGGAGAGATTTGTATAAAATAAATAAATAAAATAATTTAAAAAAATGTAAAGCACCCCCGTCCCACCATGCTTATGCACAAATGCAAAAACGCATACGTTACTCCTGCACACATATGTAAACGGTGATCGCACCACACAAGTGAGGTATTGTTGCGAACGTCTGAGTGAGAGCAATCATTATAGCACCATACCACCGATGCCACTCTAAACTGGTAACCTATAAAAGCGTTTAAAGCGTCGCTTATGGAGAATTATAAGCACCGTAGTTTGCCACTATTCAACGGGCAGAGGCAATTTTAAAGCGCGACATGTTAGGTATCTATTCACTCCACATAACATTATCTTTAACATTATACAAAAAAAATTTGGGCTAACTTTACTGGGTTTTTTTTTATGAATGTGTTTTTTTTTTTTTTAAAAATTGTGTTTGAAAAACCACTGCGCGAATACTGTGTGACATAAAAAATTGCAACACACACCATTTTATTCTATGGGATCTCTGCTAAAATATATATATATATATACAGTATATACATAATGTTTAGGTGTTCTAAGTAACTTTCTAGCAAAAAAAAGTAGATTTTTACGTGTAGGAGCAAAGTGTCAGAATAGGCTTGGAAGGGAGGTGGTTAAACATTTCTTCAGTTACTTCCTGGTTTCCAGGCCTAGGCAATGTGTGCCATACATCCCTTGAGTCTTCAACTAGATGGAGGTGGAGATGACAGAAAATAAAATAGAATAAAAATGAAAATAAAAATAAAGATTGTGATTATGAAGAACAAACAAAATTATATAGGTTAATTGTGTGAAAGACAAGAGGGCGTGAGCATAATCCTGGAGATATGAAAAACTGACGGGAGGGGTATATAAAACAAAACATAAAAAAAAAAGGAGAAAATGGGGGAGGTGTATATCGATATGTAGGTATGATGCAAAGGGATATAGGCATAAATATAGGCATAAATATAGTAGTGAGTCAGAACATATTGTTCATATGGATACATGAGTTAGGGGGATTACATTGGGATAGGTGCCGTCACCTAGGATCCCCATGCAGGGCAATAGGTGCATTCACCTACTTGACCCATGGGAAAGGCGGCAATGTTTAGGTGCACGCAGAGGATGTGTGTATTTTGTGGTAACAGTATGCAAAGGTAGGCTAAAATTATGTGTTTATGGAGTATCACATGTGTCAGGAAAGGTGACATCTCAGTGGTGTATATGCGCACTGCCGTACATGCAGATAGGTACATGTATGTGCAGGTGTATACGCATGCGTGCACATATATTTTAGAGTGTAATGTTAACCTCTAACCCCTCGTTCAGGCCTCCTGGCGCTAAAGTGTCCAAGGTGTTTATCCAATAGTTTTCTCTGACACAGAGTCGCTTGAAACGTTCAGCGGGGGGGAAGTGTGCGGGGATAGCTTCCAGTACCCACACCTTAAGTCCATCTGAGCTCTGGGAGTGATGTTCAGTGAAATGTCGGGGGACACTGTGTTTATCGGAACATTTTTCAACCAGGTTTCAGTGCTCCCCAAAGCGTTTGCGTAAGGTCCGTATGGTGCGACCTACATAAAGTAGGTTGCAGGGGCACGTAAGGCAGTAGATGACAAACTCTGAGGAACAGGTGTAAAAATCAGTGAGGGTATGGACTTTCCCCTTGTTGGAGAATTCCTTTAGGCCGTGTTTTACATGTTTGCATGCCAGGCACTGGGCCTTGCGACATTTGTACATTCCCTTGATTTGGAGAGAGAAAGTAAGGGATGTGTTGGTTTTTGGTCTGGTGGAGCGGACCTTGCTCTGTGCTATTAGGGCTTTTAGATTTCTAGCGCGCCTGTATGAATAACGGGGGCGCTCTGTAAGGTCTGTATGTAAGTGTGGGTCTTCTTTTAGGATTGCCCAGTGTTTGTGGAAAATGCGTTCGGAACGCGTGCAACCCCTATCTTCTCCCTACCAGGAAGTGACGTTGGTCAGACCGGAAGCTGGTAGCCGGAGCCCTGCTGAGAACCCTCCGCCGCGCTCAAACCCACGGACAAGCTGCTGAACAACAGCTTCCCCACTGATCCACCGGTAAGGGTAAGTTGCTACATTCATTTTTGTATTAATACATTTATGCTACACTAAGCCGGCGCCGCTCTCTCCTTGTTTTCTCAGCTAAGCTCATGCTCCTGTCTGCATGCCCAAGCTAGGGCAGATGGATTCCAGGAAGTAAATGCTACATGAATCATCTGTACTTACTCAAGATGGCCATGGCCAGAAATGTTGAAAAACATGATTTCTCAGCAATATAAAGCATGGGACATGGATGGATGAGGGAGTTTGCTTTGACTATTATAAATGAATAAAGGGTTAGTTCACTTTTCAAAAAAAAAAATGCCTGCAGGTAAGGGGTGTCTGTAGATAAGAACAAGCTGCAGCTCTGACTGAAGTTAAAGAATGCCCTTGCTATAGGTATATGCACACTCCTGGGAATAAAGTAATATAAATGTAATAAAGTAATGACTAGGCCTCACTTAGCAATATCCTGGGAGTATTCCAGTCAGGCTTCATGAGGTACGTAAATGGCCTACACTTATAGAAAGGGCATTATCCAACTTTAGTCAGAGCTGCACAGTTTGTTTTTATTTACAGACACCCCTTATCTCCATAGGGAAGTTTTATAGTAAAGGTGAACTAGCCCTTTCAATAACATTTTAGGTGTGTGGTGCTCAGATGCACAACTTAATTTCCTTAATTAAATGAAAATAATTTTGTACCTCCAGCAATAGTGAAGAAGACCACTGAATACAGATTCTACGGCTCTCCCTGAGCTAACGCAGCCTCATAGCTGTGATTCCATTTTGATTTTTTTTCTCCAGCAGCCAAGTGCTTGTGAATAGTAGATGTGACAGCATTGTTACTAATGGTCCAGGAAAGACCTGTTTTGTATTGTGTGTTTTGATGAGCTGAAAACACATCATCATTAGCCGGCAATGTGAAAAAGACTAAATTTCTATGTGCCTCCCAGAGATTGGCAGACCAAATACAACAAAAAAATGCAGTGTTTGTATGGAGAAAAGGCACCCCCCCTGGCTACATTATTCCATTGATCTAAAAACATTTAAATCTTCTTTGCTGAACAGTTTTCATTGGAAATTTCATAATCACTGTGCAAATCTATTACATCTGCACCCCTTCAAGCTGTTCTATACACAAACACAATTTATTTCCCAGCCTGAAAAATGTCTTTTAATGAGAGTGGGGAGTGGATAAAATAGAGGGGGAAAAAAAGCAAGAGTCATATATCAACCTGTCAGCCAGCTCCATGAAGTTTAAAGACACCAAGAACAAGACCCACAGCTCAGTCAAAGAAAGTTTTGATAATTTTATTAGTCCTTTGGTTAGTTTTTTTTTTTTGGTTTTCTTTTATATACTTCCTAGCTAGGGGCCACTTAGGTCTTTGACCAGTGAAGTTCCACTAAACCCTAACTAGGTGATATTTAGTGTTTCTCATAACCAATGAATAATCAAATAAAAGAAAACCAATGTGGCCTCAACCCCCAGCCACTCAGAGGGACTAACTAGGGGAGTAATGTTTACACCGATTCGTCCACATGGGACGGGGTACCTCCACAACTAAGCAACAACTGGACAAAACAAAAGAAAAAGGGGGAACAAGTAAGGTCACCCCTCATGCAAGGAGTTGTATAAGGAGAACCAACAACGATATTGATTAACTTGAAAAATGTATTTTATTAATGAAAAGAGACTCTAACCATAAAATACGGTCACAGAGACCATAGTCTTCAGGTGCCCACACTTAAAACCAAGTGGACAACGTTGTCTCTCACACACTGTCAACTTCTCACGTACCTGACTGATGAGCCCGATAGTGCAGAGGAAGGCCTCCCTTACGTATCTGACTCGCGGCCCCTGGTAGAGCAGACAGGTGGCACGGGAGAACAGAATGGTATGAGGGCCTGGCGGGTCAGCTGTTGGACGGGCAGCTCCAAGGTCCCAGATGCTTTAAAAGGAGACAACCAGCAGGTAGGAGGATCCCAACAGCAGGCAGGCAGAAGGCCGGAACGCCCGAGTCCACACTCACTCTGGGGGCTCACAGGCAAACGGATCAGTTCACAGGCCGGGTCAACAACAGGCGGGCGGCGTGGAATCCAAAGGAGCATGCAGGTTCAAGGTCAGAGGGGAGCCGAGGTCAGGTGCAGGCCGAAAGCAAGGGAAGTCCAAAGTCAAGCCGGGTTGTACAGGACATCAGTCACAGAAGCAGGTAAACAGGAGCAGGGGTCACAGGAAGCTGCAGATCAGACAGCAAAGACATAATGCTGCTGATGAGTTTAAATAGAGTAGCCTGTTGCCAATCACTGCAATTAGTCTGCAGACTCTGCACTAAGTTAACCCTTAGGTAGCAGACCCATGACACACACACACAACAAAAGTAGGGCCCTACACTCACACTAAAACGCACCAAAAACAGCTAAAATGCTTGGGTCCCTAATGTCGGATTAGCCCAGATACAGTGAGTCTCGTCTACGCTCTACTCATATGATGGAATAACCCTGGCTCAATAGAATTATTTTCTAGGGTTCACAGTGTATGAATGGGTAGTCGAGGGCTGAATGGCTACAAAAATCACTTGATACCACGTAGTGGATTTAGGTGCACATATCCACATTTGGACTTGTCCTGTAATAGCACCATAATGATTCATCTTCAAATCATCTGCTATGCAGGTGAATGGATTCACTGGGGGTATGTAAAGTCATCAGCCTAATACAATATCTACTCATGGATCCTGTGTCCAGTCCTGTAGCTGAGAGTCTCATAGTGTGCTTAGGGCTATGGTTCAGGAAGATTGTATATTAGCCCGATACAGTGCAAGCACTTTTATCCCTTCATGGCCATATGTACTCAAACTGCCATAGGTTACATATATGATGGAGGTATACAGGTGCCTGGAGGCTCTCACCACTCCATCGCAATGTGCAGCAATGTCCTTCTTATCTTTTTTGTCCCATTGCCTGTAGTAGGTGCAGTTTGTGGACCGTGAAGGCTAAGCCCGAAGTTGGGTCACTGAAGTCCTCACCCTCGGCTGGATGTCGCAGTGTGAAGCTCTCACATTTCTCAGCGTTGGGCTTGTTGGATCCACAGTGACACCAGATGTGTAGTCATGAGGCTGGTGGAGCGCATGGTGAGAGGCAGGGCCCTGTTGCCCTGCCTATGACAACGTGTTTCGCATACGTCTACGTATGCTTTGTCATGACGTAAGGACGATCCCTTGTGCCCTCTATTTAAGGGGATGAATTCCCATTCAATTGCTATTTGCCTAGAACGTCCATTAAGGCTCTCTAGTGGTAGGTTGTCACTATTGCATACCCATTGAAAACAGCCCTGTGTTACTTCCAAAATTGAGAAGATTCATACACAATTAAACTCTTATCTGTTAATAGTTGGAGCCTGTGAACTAAAAAAAAAATATTTTTAAGTGCCCATTCCAGTAATTCGATCACAAATTAATTCTGTGCTCCCATTACCGGAAACTTGGCATCCAAGAAGTAGTATACTGCTGCTATACCCCATTCATGGGGCATAGAAGTGTAGAGCAACTCCACCTCTATACCTACAAGTAGCATATCACCCCGGGAAAGTCCCTCCCCAGCAAATTTATTATGGACATCACCTGTGTCTCTGACAAAGGATGGCAAATTGCATACCAATTCTTTAATAAGAAAATTAAAGTATTTCCTTATCCTTTCCATAGGAACTCTTATAGCTTATTCGATTGGTCTTTTCGGGGGAATTACATTCATCTTTGTGTATTTTCGGTATAATATAAAACATGGGGATGTTGAAGTCCTCTACTCTTAAAAAGCCCAATTCCTTCTTAGTAATAACACAAATTGCAATTTCTTATTCACCAAGTTGACAAGTTGGAGGAATGGGTTATACTCTGGCTTTCTATAGGTGGAATTGTCTGCCAAGAGGCATCGCACCTCATTTTCATACATGTCGTCAGACAGCAAAACCACACCCCCTTTGTCACTTTTTTTTAAAAAACAACTTCTCTGCTTCATGCAGTTCTTGTAGTGCTCTACGTTCATCAGGGGAGAGGTTATCAGGGATACTGGTCTGCCATTGTATCTTCTTAAGGTCATCCTGTACCAGATCCAGGAAAACCCCCACCCATTTGTTTTTCCTAAACTGAAGCATGGATGAAGACCTAATTTTTAAATTTGATTTCCTTCTCCAGGGGTCAGTACTACGCTGTTCCTCATCTTCTGATATTTCACCCCCTCCTCAGGTAGAGACACCAGTTGACTTAGTGCTTCTTTATCTAGAGCTTCTACCTTTTCTTGTTGTTGGGCGGCCTGTCCCCCTTCTCCTGAGTACAGCAACTTGAAATAGACCCTTCTGAGGAAGAGGCATAGATCTTTGTGAACTTCAAAGTGGTCCATTTGATCCCCAGGTGAGAAAGACAAGCCCCTCTCCAGAAGGGTAATATGTCTATCTTCAAGGGGAAAATTGGATAGATTGATTACTTTTTATCCTTGGGGACAACTCTCTTTGGGGGCCAGTCTCTACTCTTGATAATTCTGACCTCTGGTTCTTGTTCGAGTTCTTTTCCTGGGTTTCCCCATATATTTTCCACCTCTCTTTTCTTTTACTTTTCCTCCTTCTGTTCCTTCTATTTTGCTTTGCTTCAAAATGCCCCTGGGTGATGGAAGGTCTAGGGCTCCGGGAAGTTCCTGATCTAAAAAACTGACTGAGCATGGGTCTTCTTACTTACTACTTCCTTACTGTCTTAGGTTTGAACCCATAGGTGATGCATTTCTTTGTAGCCTAGATCTGCCCCCCCCCCCCCCCCCAATTGGGGTAAGGTCAAATATCTCTCCCTTTGCCCAATCATCAAGGTCACATTTGAACTTGGATTGTTTTGTTGCTTTTAGATTTTTCTGTACTTTATTAATTTCTTTCCTGAGGAGCTCATTAAATGTTTCAAATTCAGTTTTATCTTTAAATGGTTCCAACTTATCTCTACTGTCAACTATTTGTTCCTGTAGACTTATCAATTGCAATTTTTCCTCTTCCACAATAAGTTTTATTACTTCTATACCATGATCAATACATTATTTCCTCCATTTCTCAAGAAACCTTTCTGTCTGCAGATGGGTAGCAGGGACAACGTCAGTGTTAATTTTGTCTACTAAAATATTTTCATCTACTAAATGAATACGATTTTAGTTCACTAAAATACAACCAAAAAATAAAACAATTCAGGTGACTAAAATACGACCAAAACTAAAATGACATTTTAGTCAAAAGATTAAAATATGACTAAAACTAAAATGGCATTTTAGTCAAAAGAATAGTCATAAGACTAAAACTAAAATGGCATTTTAGTCAAAAGACTATGACTAAAACCAAACCGAACTTATATCACAAAAGCTAAATCTGTGTCCGTAATGCATATTCAAACCTTAATACCATAAATAATAAACATGTTATTACATTTTTACCCCAGGAGTATAAAATGTTTGGCAGTTCTAAAGAAATAAATTTACCTAAACCCATTAGATTTTAGTCGACTAAGTCGGAGATTTTAGTTTACTAAAATACGTGTATCACCCTCCTAGGAAGGTGCTAGGTAGGTAAAAGCCTAGTGTCTCCATCTGCTTATCAGGGGAGCCTGATTGTTAGTTAGGCCTGTTGCATGTGTCCATGTGTGATTCATCTGGACTGAGGGAGTGTCCCCACTGTATCCAATAGGAGAGCCTGTTGGACAGTGGAGGAAACCTAGCCATTGACACACAGGCTTTTGTAACTATCCCAGTGGGTTGGCACAAACAGTGGTGCATCTTGGGATAGGTTATAAAAGCCAAGGGCACATGTGACAGGGTGTCTTTGGGCGGGAAGCCAGGTCCCAGGAGGAGGGTGACGGCTGTCTCTCCTCCTGTTTGCTGAGGAAAGGGTCACAGGCAGTTGGCCTAGTGGACCAGAAGTGTGGTGTTAAGCCAGGAGGTCCAGGAGACTGACAAGCAGAGTTTAGGCAGAAGCAACCTTGGGAAAAACAGTGTCCGTGAGTACCGGGAAGCTTGCCAGGGGTCTGCCCAGGAAAGGGGACCACTCCAGAAGAGTGTCAGTGGACAGGAGTTTAGCACACACAGCAAGTTAGAAAGGGGGTGCCAAGTTAGACCCTGAAGAGTAACTTAAACTGCATCATACTTTTTATCTTCACTTCAGTGGCAAGGTGAAACAGCGGACTTGCCACACACATTGCAGCTAGTGTTCTCAGAATTGTGCATAGTTCATAGTTGGAGTATCCCACTCATCCCTTCTCCCATCCCAGTTCCAAATAAAAACACAAAAAACCAACATCCCCTGGACTGATTATTGTCTGAGCCAAGGACTTTAAATGCAGTTTTGCATGCTATCGGTTGCTAATGAAAATAAAGGGCCCCCCACGGTGTAATTCTCAGTAGCCCTCTAGGGGTCAATGCTATATTCGACTAAAGCTAAAACAACTCAGATGACTAAAATACGACTAAAACTAAAATGGCATTTTAGTCAAAAGACTGTAACTAAAACTAAATCGAAATTCGATGTCAAAATTAACACTGGACAACACGCTCCCTTTGCCTCCTAGGGACAATTTTTTAAATTTTAAGTAAAATTCTAAAGATAGAACATCCCATTTCCTATTAAGGGATTTAATAACCAATTTCTTATGTTCCTTAAACAGTGATTTGATATCATCACTGTCAGAGGTCTCACCTTCCCTGATGTCACAGTCAAGGGTGGGCCTTATTTCCTCACCGAATTCATCCCCTAAAACAAATGCCATTTCCTGATGTGAGAAATTTCAACATACCTCAAATACATGCACTGCTGTGCACCTGGAGAACAATATGCCCCTTCTGCATTTAACAAGGTTTACACACTTTTGCTGTGTGTGTGACAACATTGTCCACTTGGTTTTAAGTGTAGGAAACTATGGTCTCTGTGACCGTATTTTACGGTTATAGTCTCTTTTTCATCAATAAAATACATTTTTCTAGTTAATCAATACTGTTGTTGGTTCTCCTTATACAACTCCTTTCATGGGGGGTGACCTTACTGGTTCCCCTTTTTCTTTTCTTTTTTCTTATCATAACCAGTGTCCTTTTCTTTCTGGAAAATGCTGTTTTCATTGCATTTTCATCCTTTGTTGCATCTCAGTTGTGCTGATCTGCTTCAGCCTTTTTGCGGCCACTTCCCGTCTACATAATAAAAGGAAATGACCAGCGCTATGGACTAAAGTGCATATGAGGGGGGGGAGGAGAAAGGTATTATAAATAGAAGGTGTAAGCTGCCACCAATCAACCCTTAGATATAAGGGCAAAAGTGCAATGAAAGAATGTGATAATTGGTATCGGCGCTACCTTATTGGTGTGAAGTGAATACCACAAATATCAAAGTGTCACCAATGTTATAGTGAATAGACTCCTAAATAAAATATTACATAACCAATGTGTTTAATAAAGTACAAAATTAAAACAACCAATACAGTGATAAGTGTACCATATACAATAATAGTGAACATAAAAGAAAAAAAGAAAAGAGAAAGAAAAGAGAAGGGGAGTAAACCCCTAACCACAAATGTGTTTATCAGGTATGAATTTCCTGATATATGTGCCCCATATGTGATGTAAAAATGGATATAAATACTTGCTGCTGAGTAAAAATATACTTGTCCACTAGGTTGCGTTTCCGTTAATAGCTCATGCAGCAGTATATGATATAAGAGAAAATGAGTGCTGCTAGAAAGATACGTAGAAAAAGCCACTAGGTGGCGTTGTGTAATACAACCTGTGCAGCAGATATGGATGGGGGTCTCTTCTCCGCGATGAAGGAGCAGCTCCGAGCCGGCACTTAGCCCTAAATGCTCACAACAAGAGAAGGCCCCATAATGAATAGTGAATCCATGCAATATGTAAAGAAAGCGCAGTACACTCACTGGTAGATTAGCGATGATCGGGATCAGAATGCAGTCGGTGCGCGCCGGGATGCTTCCGCGTTCCACGGCCGACAACCGGAAGTGACGTGGTACGTAGCAAACTCCGCCCTACGCGTTTCGTCAGAGGGACGTCAACTGGAGCGGCGTCAACTAGGCGTACTCCCGGACTTATTATAGCCGCCCGTATCCAGGTAACGGAGGGGATGGGTCAGCGCTGCCATCTTTTTACTCCCACTCCGGAAGCCATATTGCTCCTCTACTGGCTTCAATTCAGGATGTGCAAGGGAACGGCCATATTATCATCATATCCGATCAAATTAATGTGACTGAGTGTAATGCGATCCTTTATTTAATATTTCTTTTAAAATTTATATTTTATTCAAAAAAAGGTCAACCTCGATTAAAAATAGAGGTTGATAAAAATTAAAATATAAAAGGACAGATTGAAAAAATTAAAAAAGAGGTTAAAAATGTATAAAAATATTTTGATTACATAAAAACTCCATATGGGAAGAAATTTAATATATAAAAGGTTAGGGTATTTTGTGTAGCTGTCATACTTAAATTTCATATATATACCAGGAAGAAATTATTAACATAACTCACTGTGAGCCTGTTCGTTAAATGGCGGACCAACCGATAATAGGTCTAAAAAATGATGAACAAACATTGGGTGATTTTTAGAATAAACACCTCTTTTTACTTCATCCTTCTCATCCAGCATCACTCCCCAAACACCGTTAAAAATCACCCAATGTTTGTTCATCATTTTTTAGACCTATTATCGGTTGGTCCGCCATTTAACGAACAGGCTCACAGTGAGTTATGTTAATAATTTCTTCCTGGTATATATATGAAATTTAAGTATGACAGCTACACAAAATACCCTAACCTTTTATATATTAAATTTCTTCCCATATGGAGTTTTTATGTAATCAAAATATTTTTATACATTTTTAACCTCTTTTTTAATTTTTTCAATCTGTCCTTTTATATTTTAATTTTTATCAACCTCTATTTTTAATCGAGGTTGACCTTTTTTTGAATAAAATATAAATTTTAAAAGAAATATTAAATAAAGGATCGCATTACACTCAGTCACATTAATTTGATCGGATATGATGATAATATGGCCGTTCCCTTGCACATCCTGAATTGAAGCCAGTAGAGGAGCAATATGGCTTCCGGAGTGGGAGTAAAAAGATGGCAGCGCTGACCCATCCCCTCCGTTACCTGGATACGGGCGGCTATAATAAGTCCGGGAGTACGCCTAGTTGACGCCGCTCCAGTTGACGTCCCTCTGACGAAACGCGTAGGGCGGAGTTTGCTACGTACCACGTCACTTCCGGTTGTCGGCCGTGGAACGCGGAAGCATCCCGGCGCGCACCGACTGCATTCTGATCCCGATCATCGCTAATCTACCAGTGAGTGTACTGCGCTTTCTTTACATATTGCATGGATTCACTATTCATTATGGGGCCTTCTCTTGTTGTGAGCATTTAGGGCTAAGTGCCGGCTCGGAGCTGCTCCTTCATCGCGGAGAAGAGACCCCCATCCATATCTGCTGCACAGGTTGTATTACACAACGCCACCTAGTGGCTTTTTCTACGTATCTTTCTAGCAGCACTCATTTTCTCTTATATCATATACTGCTGCATGAGCTATTAACGGAAACGCCACCTAGTGGACAAGTATATTTTTACTCAGCAGCAAGTATTTATATCCATTTTTACATCACATATGGGGCACATATATCAGGAAATTCATACCTGATAAACACATTTGTGGTTAGGGGTTTACTCCCCTTCTCTTTTCTTTCTCTTTTCTTTTTTTCTTTTATGTTCACTATTATTGTATATGGTACACTTATCACTGTATTGGTTGTTTTAATTTTGTACTTTATTAAACACATTGGTTATGTAATATTTTATTTAGGAGTCTATTCACTATAACATTGGTGACACTTTGATATTTGTGGTATTCACTTCACACCAATAAGGTAGCGCCGATACCAATTATCACATTCTTTCATTGCACTTCCCGTCTACATGCATGCACTCCAGCTGTGGCTGCACATCATTGTTCTGGGCATCCTGATGGTGTGGGCAGAGGAATAATCCTTTGCATTAAATGTCCGCATAGCCACTTATAAGGGGTGATTTACTAAAGGTAAATATGCTGTGCACTTGCTCCAGAGCTTAGCAAATGAGGAAATACTTTACTTTGCAAAGAATACTCCATCACATGAAAGGAAAATTAAAAAAAGCATATTTGCTTGCACATGATTGGCTGATAGAAATCAGCAGGTCTAGAGCAACTGCAATTGCAGTGCGCAGTATATTTGTGTTTAGTAAATCACCCCCCCCCCCCCTGTCTTTATCAGAACAGCATGTAGCAAGGTGACAACACAGGAAAGCAATTTGGAGGAAGGAATAGTGTCAGCCAATAACAGGAACTGCCTTAACAAATATTCCCATGGCAGGGTTACCGGGGTTTAACAAAAGTTGTAGATTTTTAAAAGTTTGAAAATTACTTTAACATGTGAAAGATAATCCTGTTGCCTACCACCCCACGTATATTTACTGCGGCTGCTCCTCTGCACAGAATCACATACCTGTACGTGAATCTGTACTACTAGGTGTGGGGCGTGCACGCGTACCACCGGCGACCCGCTACCGCTGTGATTGGATACAGCAGGAGCCAATCAGTGGAATGGCGGTCTGCCTATGTAAACCAGGCAGATTGCCATTCTGTCAGTAGGGAAGGAAGGTAGTGATCTTGTGTTTCTGCTAAGCAGGAACACGGATCTCTTCCTTCCCACAGTACAAGCACCTCCCCCACAGTTAGTAAACACTCCCTAGGAACACATTTAATCCATTAATTCCCCCTGATGTTAATCCCTTTCCTGCCAGTGCCATTAGTACAGTGACCATGCATATTTTTAGCACAAAAAAGTGTCAAAAGTGTCACTTAGTTTCCAATTTGTCCTCTGCAATATCGCAGTCCCGCTAAGTCACTGATCACCGCCATTACTAGTTTAAAAAAATTCCATAAATATATCCCATCGTTTGTATCAATATATGCTTATTTTTTTTAGCAAAAATATGTAGCAGAATACATATTGGCCTAAACTGCTGAAGAAATTCAAATTTTTTACATTTTTTTTATTGAATATATTTTATAGCAGGAAGTAAAAAATATAGTTTTTCTTTTTGAAATTGTCGGTCTTTTTTTGTACATAGCACAAAAAATAAAAATCACAGAGGTGAACAAATACCACCAAAAGAAAGCCCTATTTGTGGGGAAAAAGGACCTCAATTTTATTTGGGTACAGCATCGCATGACTGCGCAATTTTCACAGTGCTGTATCGCAAAAAATAGCCTGGTCATGAAGGGGGTAAAATCTTCCGGGGCTGAAGTGGTTATATGAGATTTTAAATACTGTTTGTAATTCTTTGAACCTGAATTTAGAAGTGAATCCTATTGAAGTGTAAAGAGGAGGCAATTCCTGTTGGGCGGCACATAGGTGTAGTGGTTAGCACTTTCACCTAGCAGCAAGAGGGTCGCTGGTTTGAATCCCAACCACGACACTACCTGCTTGGAGTTTGCATGTTCTCCCTGTGCCTGCGTATGTTTCCTCCGGGTACTCCGGTTTCCTCCCACACTCCAAAGACATGCTGGCAGGTTAATTGGATCCTGTATAAAATTGGCCCTACTATGTATGTATGAATGTGAGTTAGGGACCTTAGATTGTAAGCTCCTTGAGGGCAGGGACTGATGTGAATGTGCAATGTATATGTAAAGCGCTGCATAAATTGACAGCGCTATATAAGTACCTGAAATAAATAAATACAAACCATGCTTGGAAGATGACTTAAAGCTGTACTTGGTATTATGGAACAGTATAATTTTCATGGACAGCGTACACTGGCATCACACACAATGATCAGTCATAACATTATTGTAGCACCACCCCGGTAGGAGTTGCTGATGTCAGGGTTCCCCACTGCTGCACAGTCAGTCACACAGCAGTTCCTTCTTGCATCCAGACACAGTAATTAGTCCTTTGGCTTGTTTTTGCTGTTTTATTAGGTGATGATAGCTTGGATGGGGTAAGGGATTATGGGATGCCCAACTTGCAATTGTCCAATAAACATGTTCAATCGTTCAAATGCTCAATAAACAGAACCCAGGAAAACGTCTTCCTTATTAGAGATTCTCTTCTTCTTTCCTCCTGCACAAACTTGGTTCCTTTTTGTACAGCTTCCGCTGGATCACTCCTGAAGGAACTAATGCCTCGTTTCCACTGAGCGGAACGGTTCGGGTCGGTACAGTTTGGAAGGGCTAGAATGGTCCGGTCTATTCAGGTGAGCGTTTCCACTGCAAGTCGGGCCACCAGGGACCATGCGGGGTTTACACCAAATGAGGTGTTTGTTTTGCTCTTTCATTTGATGTGAGCATTGAAGTTTTCCTGTCCGCCAATCAGTGGAATCTATCGTGTGACGCCAGTAGCTCCGCCCTAACCGTACCGTACCATTTCCTATGGCCCTACATCTGAAGCAGGACCAGGAATGGTGCGGTTTGGTTTGGTTGTATGGGCCACTTTCATAATGGAAACACTCAAATTAGCGTACCGTACCGAACCAATCCGCTCAGTGGAAACGAGGCATAACAGTCTCTTGTTAGCTTGGCAACAGCCCATTACAGGCCTGGAACTTGATATCCCAAGGTAAATTAGCACATCTGGAGTGAACAGCATCTCACACCACCTTTTGCTTTTCTGTAGACACTGATTCCAATTCTACTGCTTGCAGAAATGCTAGCCTGCCTGGCTGCTTTCTTTTCCCAGTCTTCCTGTTTGACATATGCATGGAGAACTCCCAGGGCAAGGTTGGATGAAGACTTGGCACACCGCTGTTCAAGAGAGACCTGCTACAGCTGGCAGGCTTTCCCCTTGTCTGTCCCTGCACTGTGCTGATCTAATCACTGTCTCTCGTTGCTCCTGCTGCCTCTCTGGTTAGGGTCCCTTCAGCTGCCTCCTGTGGTGGGATCCTTCCAGGCCACCCTTCCGAGCACCAGCCTGAGGTAAACCCCCCCCCAGCAGGAACTGGACCACAAAGCAATGGGAGAAGATAACCTTGTCTGATGAATCACGTTTTCTTTTACATCATTTGGAAGGCCGGGTACATATGCATCACTTACCCGGGAAAAAATGGCACTAGCAGGCAGTATGGGAAGAAGGCAAGCCAGTGGTGACAGTGTGATGCTTTGAGCAATGTTCTGCTGGGAAGCCTTGGTCCTGCAATTCTTGTGAATGTTACTTGACACATTCCACCTACCTAAAAATTGTTGCTGAACAACAGGGATGAGCTTGTACGTGTTCGAGTTTGTACGTGCCCGATCCCGCCAGGAAGCCAACACTGCACTCCGCTAAGGCAGTGAGACATTTCCCGATCCGCAGCTGCACAGATGGGGGAATGTCTCACCGCCTGTGATTAGTGGAGTGCAGTGTTGGCTTCCTGGCGGGATCGGGGATCGGGCACTGAACACGCCTTAGCTCATCTTTACTGAACAAGTACATCGCTTCATGGAAACAATATTCCCTGATGGCAGTGGCATCTTTCAGCAGTATAATGAGCCCTGCAACACTGCAAAAATGGTTCAAGAATGGTTACACCCAAAGAGTAAAATAAAAATATGTGATAGCGCTGCTCGACAGACAACTTACATAAAATATAATGACATATCAACAATAGTGTATTCACATCAAATCAATAAAGTGCTGGTGTAAGACATCTGTAAAAAAGTACTAATGATGCAAGTACTGTGAAAATACCACAAGAACTAGAAAGTCCCCAAAAAATAATCAATAGTAATTCTTTTAACTTGTGCCCAAACTAAGTTTCTAATGCAATAGTGTGCTTCCCAAACAACACACGGTGTAAATCCACTCTGTTATCGTGTGCTCCATTCACCAGGTGCAGTGCATGCTCACCTCCATCTTAGACCTACAAGGGGTCAACACAGCATTAATCTTTGATGCACAGGTTCCTATGATGGCCCAACGCTGTTCAAAAACAGCTCCAAGGCAACACGTGGAAAGAAAAATTCATTCCAATAGAGCAGTACCTGGGTTAATTGGCTGAATAAACTGCGCACCCTCAGCTTCAAAAAATGCACTCACATTTATTTAAAACAATTGTACAGAGGTTAGAAATCCAACAGTTCTCACGTGTTCCATATAGCTGATTCCCACCGCCAGGCTCCACCTCTACGCGTTACGCCACTATCACACATGGCTTCATCTGGAGAAAAAATCATACTCCAGATGAAGCCACGTGTGATAGTGGTGGATCCTGGCGGTGGGATCAGCTATATGGAACACGTGAGAGCTGTTGGATTTTTACCTCTGTACAATTGGCAACGCATAATTATTTTTTAGATATACACCCAAAGAGTGCAATTCCTTTTATTCTGTAGAACCATCAAGTGTGCTTGATTAGTGTACAGAGTTGTCAGTTGATGACCCAGCATTCACCAAGCCCTGACGTCAGAAGGGGGCAATGCCACCAGGTGACCCCACCCCTTACTTATATAAGAACCTGTCAACTGGGAAAAGCTATTGACAGCTGATGACTCATCTGTTGTTAAGGACACAGCAGCCAGCTTCCTGGCCCCCGCTCCTTTACAACCAGATTATACTGCGCCCTGATTGGGAAAAGCTTTGCCCAATCAGCGCGTAGTGCATTGCAGGGTGTTTTTGGGGGGCGAGCACCCTGTAAATTCGGGTGTTTGACGTACGGGCCGAACAGCCAATGTTTGGCCTGAACTCATGCTAGGGCCAAACTGTTTGCCCAACACTAGGAGCATAGGCAAGATACAGCATCACAGTACTAAATACTGTTAAATATATCACTAGTTACATATGCTGTGCTGTACCTGGCCCGCCTGTGGGTTGTTGCCAATCATGAAACTAATTTCTTTGATAATCCTCTTGCTGCCTCTACCTGGCTAGATAGAGTGGAGCCTAACTTGGAGAGAGTGCGTGTGTCGCCGAGCTGAATGGTCACCTTCCTACCCTGTGCATCAATGGAGGAAGTTTGATGTTCACATTCTTGCCATATGTGCCTGCAGATGAAGTACCCTTCTTGGCGGAGGGCCGCATGTGTAAGCTGCAAATGAGCCTCACTCTGCTCAGAGTTCTATTCACTGTATGTTCCTTTGGATCACTGTTACATGTTGAGACATTGGAGCCCCCTCATTTCCCAGTCCTATGTGGCCAATTACTAAGGGGCTCTGTCCTCTTCCCCTCCTCCATTGAGGATTGTGCTCTACTACTGTCCCTTGTGTGCTATTGTTTCTGGGAAACAATGTTCACCTGTTGTGAGCATCAACCTGCCCATTCTCCTCGTTTGTCTGTGCCGCTGCTATTTTATCTGCCTACTTCTACTGAGACTAGGACTACCGGCTCCTTCAGTGGTGCCACTGCCCTGCTGTGTCTGTGGGGACACGAGAAGATGCTCTCCTGCATTCCTACTACTCCATGTGCCTCACTATTTGTTAGAATTTTTAACATTGCGTGCCTCTGGGCTGCTCAGTCTGCTGGGCTGCCTGCTACTCCTGTACTTGCTGGGTCCTTAGATGTTGGTTATTTTTTATAATGTGGTTTCCTGGAATGTTAGGGGACTGGGTGATAGTGTGAAAAGAGTGGCACTGTTCTCTACATTGAAAAGACAAACTCCTGCAGTGGTGTGCCTGCAGGAGACCCATCTGCACACTACCACAGTCTCGATATTGAGACACCGCCATTACAGTACTCAATTTCACTCCACCCACTCCACCTATTCTAAGGGAGTCAGTGTCTTGATTTCTAATGCTGTGCCCTTTCAATTGCTCCTTTTGAAAATGGATGACCAAGGGAGATATGTGTTCCTGTTTTGTAAATTGAATCATATGCTGTGTGTCCTGGCATGTGTGTATGTGCCTCAACCGTTCTCTCCAAGTGTGCTACATGCCCTGTCCCAACTTTCTAGGCCCCTATTCCGCTGTGCCGATCCTGGTCTTGGGCAATTTCAATAATGTACTGGATAAGGGGCTTGACAGGTTTTCCCACACTGGCAGCCCCTTGGTTGTTAGTGGCCCTACGCCTTTTGCTCGCCTTATTGCTGAGATCAGATTGCGGGATGTGTGGAGGGATAGACACCCTACCTTATGCTGTTTCTCCTGTTACTCAACTACTTGTAAGGGGTTGTCGCGTATTGATTTATGCTTAGGTAATGATCATGCCTGCTCTATGATTACTTCTGTGACTTATGCTCCATGGAATATCTCTGATCACTCTCCCCTTATAGTTTGCCTGGGTGGGTCGCACTCCTCTCAGGCCCGACTGTGGAAGGTTAATCCCTTCTGGCTTACGTTACTACCAGCTTTACAAGACTTTTTGCTATGCAATCGGGACACTGCAACGCCCTTGGTGGTTTGGGATACACTGAAGGCGTTTCTCAGGGGGCTTCTCATTAAACAAATATCGGCTATTAAAACTAAGACTAAGGAATGGGAAAATGTAGTGTTTGCCACAGTGGGTAGGGCAAAAGAAGAATACATAGCGGACCCAAATAGTACCACTGAGCGTAAATAGTTGGAAGCCCAGGCCCTTTACAAACAAGTCTCCATTACGGCGGCGGAAAATAAGAGGTTTTTTATTCAATGATACTTTAATGAAGAGGAAAATACGGGCCATCTACTGGCAGTCATTGCCAGGGCACAACACAGTGTTATACATATAGCGGCAGTTCAGATTCCCACAGGTGAGACGGTTCATGACCCCTCCCAGGTCTCCTTGGTCTTCACTGAATTTTTTCAAGACTTATACACTTCTAAAGTTTGCCTCTCTGCGGCTGGTTTGGAGGAGTTCTTGAGTCAGTGCCCGGTCCCACGGTTTACCCAGTCTAGGAGAAATGTGTTGGGTGCCCCCATTACCGTCGAGGAGCTGTCTATAGCAGCCTTTCAGATGGCTAATAATAAATCACCGGGGACGGATGGTTTTCCTGCCGAGATTTATAAAACCTATGGTGATGCCCTTCTACCGACTTTGCTAACTACATTAACTGAGGATCGCCGGGTGGGTGAGTTGCCAAAATCAATGCGGGAGGCCATAGTAATAGTTATTCCCAAACCTGGTAAGGATCCAATATACAACCTGACTCCTACAGGCCAATCTCATTGTTAAATATGGATGTCAAGCTCTTGGCTAGAGTGTTGGCCAATAGGTTGGCAAAGGTCATCTCTAAGCTAGTACATGTTGATCAATCAGGCTTTATTCCAGCCAGGTCCACCTCCCTGAATCTCAGGAGAGAGAACCTTCAACGTCCGGTTGATAAACCGGGTAATAGAGCCATTTTTTCTCTGGACGCTGCTAAAGCCTTTGACAGCGTTGAGTGGAAATACCTTTGGGCAGTGTTGCACAGATTTGGGCTAGGCACGGAATTCATCTCATGGGTACAGCTGCTTTATACTGGGCCTAGAGCTCTCATCAGGATAAACGGCACCCTCTCTGACCCCTTTCCTTTACATTGAGGTACTCGACAGGGGTGCTGCTTATCACCGTTACTATTTGCCTTGGCGATTGAACCACACGCGATACTGATTAGGAACTCCCCATCCATTGTGGGTTTTAGGCGGGCACAGAGGGAGGACAAAATTTCCCTATATGCTGATGATGCCCTACTGTACCTGGGGGACACTGGTGGATCGCTCTCGGAGGCGATGAAGCTCATTGAGCTGTTTGGCAGCTTCTTTGGCTTTACAATAAATTGGCATAAGTCTGTGCTTTTACCCCTAGACCCTCTGGGGGCGACGCTGCCGGCTGTTCTCTCTCGAGTGCAGGTGGTCACTACTTTCAAATACCTGGGTGTTCTGATTTCCGCTAACCCTGTGGACTACGTCTCCTTGAACTTTAAGCCTCTCCTACGCACGTTCCACGCTAAATGTGATAGTTGGTGCAAACACCCCCTTACAATTACTGGCCGCGTAAACTTAATTAAGATGATCTGGGCACCTCAGTTACATTATATTCTTCATAATTCTCCGGTCTGGATCCCTAGTTTCTGGTTTGATAGAATAGACTCCCAACTTCATGCCCTTATATGGCAAAAGGGAACGACACGCTTGAAGCTTGAAATCTTACAATATCCCAAAGAAAGGGGTGCGATGGCTGTCCCTCACTCACAGACCTATTTTCTCCCAGCTCAGCTGCAGCACTTCACGGATAGGGATCTCCCTGCGTGTGAAGACCCCTCCTGGGGCCTACTGCTGCAACCTGATACGAAATACACCTCCTTCTCCCATATGGAGATAGGTTTTCCCAATGTCCCCTCTCACTGCCCTACCTCTCAGCTTCTCACCAAGTTATGGAGGATGGTCAAACAGAGACTGGGCCTCTCGGGTTACTTTGCCCTCACCCCGCTGTGGAATAATCGATTCTACGTCGAATTGGCCAGACTTGGCAGCTTCCCTGCGTGGACACGGGCTGGTGTAAAATACATTTCCCAGCTGTGTGTCCAGGCTGAGGTCAAGACCTTTGCACAGTTAATCACGGATTTCCCGCAGCTTTGGAACTGAAGATACCAATATATGCAACTGGTTCATGCATTTCGCAATCAGAGGCCCCACACTCCCCTGCTGCTAGTCAAATCCACCTGCTTGGAATCTATTTTTACAGATAGAGAGAAAAAGGACAGTATTTCTAGGATATATACTACATTGTTATCTTATTTGCAAGACCCGGCCCTGCTTCCTTGCCGGGAAAAGTGGGAACGAGATGTTGGTCCCATTGATTGAGACTAGTGGGAACAGATACTGGAAGCGGGTCCTTAGGTGTCTGTGTCTGCTACTCACAGGCTGTCCCATCTATTTGTATTTCACCGTACCTATAGAACTCCGGTCCAGCTATATACATGGGGCCGGCAAGACACGCCTATTTGTCCTAAGTGTCAAATACACCCAGGTGATTTCCTTCACATGCTCTGGAAATGCCATAAACTTGTGAGATACTGGAGCTATGTGGTGTCTACTATTAATCAGGTATATCGGGTTCAACTTCCGTTGGACCCGCTGACGTGCTTGTTGGGGAGTCTGGATGAGGAGCTTTACCATCCACATACGTATATAGCTCTGATCAAATTATTATACCTGGCCAAGAAACTCATAGCTAGACTGTGGATCTCTCCGAATCCCCCTGCTGGCACACAGTGGATTGAGTCTGTGAACTCTATTCTTGTTCGGGAAAATAATACTTATTACCACAGGAAGTCACCCACAAAATTTGAAAATATATGGGAGTGTTGGCTGGCTGCACCTGCAGTGGCACCTCCTCAAATTGTTCTTGATCGATTGCTCTGGCAGTGGAGATTGTTCTGTAGCAGCTAGAATGGCACAATTGGTTGAAATGGTTAACTGTTTTACGGTTATTAGTTACCTGTGCACTTTTTCTTTTGTCCTCATAAGAACAATCCATGTGCGTCTATTTGTAGACGTGTTGCTTTCCAATGTACAGTATATTGTCTGTAAGATGTATTGTTGTTATTACCATTCTCAATAAAGATTTTTTTTTTTCTGATTCAAAAAAATATATATATCATTAGTACCAGCAATTACTTCTTTCATTAGAGCAGTTACGAGAAATACAATACCGCAACACAACAATCAACTTTTTATTCTGCATGCTGTTAAAGAGGTTGTAAACCCCCCAAAATTGTTTTTCTTCTTTTTGCAATCTGCAAGAGAAACACACAATGAGCTAGTATGCATCGCAAGATCTGATTGGCCGGAGCCGCGGTGACGTCACTCACGTGCACGCGCGCGGGAGCCGACGGTCACGGCACGGAGCTCTGAAGGAAAGGCACGAGCGGCCGTTCCTTCAGAGCGCATGCGCCAGTGACGTCACTGGCTGCATGTAAGGTAAATATCTCCTAAACGGTACATGTTTAGGAGATATTTACACTACCTATAGGTAAGCCTTATCATAGGCTTACCTATAGGTACAAGTTACAGAGGAGGGTTTACTTCCTCTTTAATTTACATCTTCATTAGGCATTGAATAATTTACATATGCTGTAGTTACATAGTTAGTTAGGTTGAAAAAAGACACAAGTCCATCTGGCTAAACCAATAAAAAAAACGAAAAAAAAAAAAAAAAACAGTAATGAAAACCCAACCATACAATCCCATAAACACAATCCTATACCTGCAGTTTTACAATATACAAAATTTTATAACAAAATTTGTGCTCAAGTACAGTTAACTTTTATACTACTACCTTTTGTGATACTATTTTCTATAGGTGAAAACAACTAATTACATAGTACCCAAAGTATTTCCCTCAAATTTAAGAATTTCTCCCTTTATATAATAAATAAGGAATCACTAATAAATGGTCTTCCATTGGGTAAATACAAATCACCTAATATTCATAACTGCAATAGCTACCTTTTGGCTGCAAACCAGCATCAACTCTAGGTACACACAGTGCTTGTGCACAGTTTTTGAAGGAACTCGGCAGGTATGTTGCTGAAAACATCTTGGAGAACTAACCACAGATCTTCTGTGGATGTAGGCTCCCTCAAATCATTCTGTTTATTTCATGTAATCCCAAGACAGATTCAATGATGTTGAGATCTTGGCTTTGTGGGGGCCAAACCATCACTTCCATGGCTTCTTGTTCTTCTTTATGCTGAAGGTCATTCTAAAAGAAATTGGTTGTGTGTTTGGGGTAGTTGTCTTGCTGCAGATTAAATTGGGGTCAGTCACATGCCTTACTGATGGTATGGCATGATAGATAAGTATCTGCCTGTATTTCTCAGCACCGAGGACACCATTGATCAGGCAACGTTGAGGACTATAGACGCAATTTTTGGCAAAAAAACTTAATGCAGAAGATGAAAGCCCCACCATGCATACTTCCCGTCATCAGCACAGAACGGGCAGAAAGTAGAAGGACCCAGGTACACCAATCTACTGTCTGGAGAATCTGGCCAGAAGTGGTTTCCCTGGAAGAATTGTGGTCAAACAGCCATACCTCCGACATGGAAATAAGGCTAAGTGACTCAACTATGCACGAAAATATAGGAACTGTCCTTACATGAACCAATGGGAGCAGGATACCAGGGAAACACTCAAACTAGCAGAATTGCAAAGGTTGGCACAACACACTGATAAAATGATAATTAACATCTCATTGATAGAGAACAGCAGAAGATCCTGGGAGCCTCACATCAGAACAAGACCTGCTGTGTGTAGACAAGTGACAGTCTCAGCTTAAACGCCTGCCAGGCCACGCCCCCAATGCATTTCACTCCACCCACAGGAGTTTACTCATAAGTAAGCTCCAGTGGGCCGAGTGAAACACATTGGGGGCATTGTCCAGGCTAAAACTGCCACTTGTTTACACACAGCAGGTCTTGTTCTGATGTGCGGCTCCCTGGATCTTCTGCTCTTATCTGTCATTGTCTGCAGCGTGGGCGGACTCCTTTGCAACTAAGCACTCATAGCTTCAGGCACAGGACTACACTTCCTAGCAGCCTGAGTGGCTCACATACATACCATGGGTGTGCACCTCATTGATAGAAGCCAACTACAAGGTTCTTCTACAGTGGTATATGGTTCCACCCAGAGTGGCCAAGTGGGTACCGGAAGCTTTCCCCCACTATTTTAGAGGTTGTGGTCAGGTGGGAATGGCATACCACATATGGTGCACATGTCCAAAAGTCAAGAGATTTAGGATTCACACCTATAATTCCATTTACTCTCTTATTGGTGTCAACCTCATCAAATCTCTATAACAGGTATTACTTGGCCATCCAGTGGAGGGAGCCCTGAGGCCCACAAAAGGATAGATAGTATTCATCTTTTTGGCCGTAAGAATCGCCAGATTCTGGAAATCTTCCCTGATCCCACTTGAGTTACTGAAGGCCAAGATGTTTTGGATCATGTTCAATGAACGCCTTTCTGCTATATTATATGATAAAATGCCGATATCTGAGAAAACATGGGATCCTTGGATCAAACAATTGACAGGTGCTAGCAGTAAACCCAACACAGATCTCCCCTGGGATTGGTTCTGGTGCTTGCTTCTACTATTCTGTCTTTCCTCCTTTCTCCGCTCTCTTTCCTTTACCTCCCAGAGTTTCTGGGGAATCTTCAAGGCAAACTGTTGGCCATGTTGGGTTTTGTCTACTTTGTGAGTTTGGACACTTTATGGGAGTCCTTCTCAGTTTTAGCTGGTACTATAATAACAATGAAGGACTTCCTGCATATGTTGATCTCTGCCTTGATGACTTTCAGGGTTTGCTCCTGTTTTTGAATAATTTTCTGTTATAAAGCATTTATTCATCATTGAGAACAGTCGATGATGAGCTGGAATTTTGTACCTTCTAATTTTGTAAAAGCTTTAATAAAAAGATTTGAAATAAAAACATAGGAACTGGGGTGCAGAAAAATGTCAGCAGGTGCTCTGGACTGATGAATGAAAAAATTTGAAATATTTGGCTGTATCAGGAGGCAGTTTCTTCACCGAAATAATGAGTGTCTGCAGGCAACAGTGAAGCATGATGGAGATTCCTTGCAAATTTCGGGCTGCATTTCTGAAAATGGAGATGGGGATTTGGTCAGTATCAATTGAGGCAGATACTTATGCATCATGCCATACCATAGGGGAGGCATGTCATTGGATCCAAATTTATTCTGCAGCAGAACAATGACCCCAAACATACAGCCAATGCCATTAAATAACTATCTTCAGTGCAAAAAAGAGCAAGGAGTCCCAGAAATGTTGGTTTGGCCCCCACAGAGCCCTGATAAACATCATAAAGTATGTCTGGGAGGACATGAATAGACAGAAGGAAGAGCCTAATGAACATCCACAGAAGATCTGTGGTTCGTTCTCCAAGATTGTTGGAACAATCTACCTGCCAAGTTCCTTCAAAAACTGTGTGCAAGTGTACCTTGAAGAATTGATGCTGTTTTAAAGGCAAAGGGTGGTCAGACCAAATATTGATTTGATTTGGATTTATGTTCTGTTCATTTTGTCCATTTTGTTTATTTATAAAAATAAACTATTAACACTTCTATTCTGAAAGCATTCCTAATTTACAGCATTTTTTTGCACACCCACCGAAGACTTTTGCACAGTACTGAATATAAATGAATTATTGTTTTTATAATTGGATTGGGAGTGTGTACTGTATATATATTTTTTTTTTCTTCTAAAAGACTCACACACATTGTTTATGGGGGGTGGGCAACACAGCAAACAAACAACAGCCAGTTCAAACAAAGAAACTGCATCACTCTAAATTCCAAAATAGCCACCCAGGTGGTTCACTGCTTGGGTGCTGGCCTGTAAGAGCCCATCCAGCTCAACTAACTTGGGAAATGGAAGAGCAAAGCAGCACACCATAAAAGCCACGCTGAGAAGTTTAATAAGTAAAGCTGGCTTCCAACGCAGTCCGCACCTTAGGCCACGCCCTACTGATGCATTTCACCCCAATTGATAGAGGTCACGAATAAGCCCAATCAAGGTGAAACACATCAGAGGAGCATTTCACTGGTTGACTTTTATGGGGTGCGGCTTTGTTATTCAATTTCCCAAATGCCAACAAGCCCACCAAGAAATGGGTCAAGAAGGGCCCAACAGACCCAGACAGTTGCTTGAACTACCCTACATTCAAAACTGGCATTCACCTGGTAAATTTGAAAATGGTGTGAACAGAAGACCAGGTGGCAGGCTTGCAAATCTGAGAAACAGATACCTGATTCTGAATAGCCTGTGAAGCACTAGTAGAATGTGCCTTAACAGGAAACTGAGGAATCCTATGCTTTAGACCATAGACTTGAATGATGACCTGTCTATTCCACATAGCATTGGTGGGGTTAAAAGTAGTGAGCCCCCTGCGAACAGCGTCAATGACAAGATTAGCAATAGTATACCTAAGCTTGGATGAAATTTCAGCCAAAGGCTTCTCATCCTGAACTGAATCCTCGGGCAATGTGTCTGCAGCAAAAGAAAATTCATAGACCAAAGGTCCGGGTAAGGTCCCCCAAGGCTCAGCCAAGAAGTCAAGAAGTCATTCAATCTGGAAGCTACAGAAAGAGCTGCAGTGGAACAGCCAGGAATCTTAAAAGAAGAATCTTTCATAGCAAATACAACCACACAAAAGAGTTACATTACCTAGGGACACTAGAAAAAAGCAGAGGCTAGCCGTAGGCTAGCTATATTTTTGAGACCAAGGGGAGAGTTTCCAATAAGAAAGTGACTCATACGGGCTTCAACAAAATGGCGGCCTCCAGCAGGAAGAAACAGGCGCAAAGCTGTTGGCAATTTACAGCACACACTTAATTGGCCTAATTATTATTATGAAATGAATGTTCTTTTGTTAAAGAACATCAAGTGTTATCAAACTGTTATGGGTAAAGTCCTGCTTTAAGCAACACACGTTAACACGCAAAATAACAGTATGAACCAAGCTATGAAAATTGCAGCAATACATCAAACCAATATTTTTCTGCAGAGTTTCAGGTAATTTTCTGTTAAATTCACAAATATGCAGGGTTAGCAGAGGCGTCCAAACTTTCACATAAAGCTATATACTAACTTGTTTCTCTTTGTTTAAAAAACAATGCAGACACAAGAACTACACTAAGAATTCAATTTTTGTCTCCTAAACTAATGTCCCTGACAATTACTCTTTCATTTTAGCTGTGTAAAACAAATTAAAAGCTCTTAGGAATGGTCACCCTTAAACAAAATGATTTGTCAAGGACAACACACACACCAGCACACTGATCAAAAGGACAAGGTAATCTCAGTGTTCATTAAAGTCCATTCAAAGCCCGAGTATTATATGAGTAAATTATCTTGTTCTGTGTAAAGACAATGGGTTCAGGAAAAATGCAAGTAATGTACATTACTCAGAGTTCATTGTTACAGGCTGAGTTACATTCTTTTTAAAATGAAGACCCAATGAACTTGTACCGGCAAATATTTCTAATTAACATTCTTGCAGTCCATATATTTGTAAACAACAAATCTTTTATCCATCACTGCAGAGAGTGCAGCCCAAATAAATCTGAACTCTGGGGAAATAAATATTTACCCTAATGTGGGTCCTCCCCAATGTATGGGTTAACTGCTCTTTTTTGCCTAATGGATGATAAATAAGGACTCTTTTACACGGACGTTCCGTATGTCTGTATATCACCCCATCCGTTTGCGGGTGATATACGGACATAATGCTTGTCAATGGGATTGCGGATGTCAGAGGATGACCATCCACTGACATCCGATTTGTGCCCTTTCAGTTCTGTTCCGTTTTTTGGAACGGAACAGAACCCTACTTTTTCTCCGTTAAAAAACGGAACTGATGCAAAATCGGATGCCAGCGGTGTCATCCGCTGACATCCGCAATCCCCATAGACTAACATTATGTCCGTATATCATCCGCAAACGGATGGGATGATATGCGGACATGCGGAGCGGATGACACAAGTGTCATCCGTGTCCGTGAAAAAAAAAAAAGTGGCGCAGCGGAGATAAAAAACTGAGCGGCCGTGTGAAAGAGCCCTAAGGTGATATATTTACTCTGCTTGTTCTGTCGCAGGCTAGTAGGCAGGTGCAGTTTTTATTTCCCACTGTAGGTGGGCTTCGACCAAAGAGGCAATACAGACGGGGAATGAAGTTTCGAGGAACTTGGTACCTCTATAACTTCCTGCAGTCAGAGGGAGACAGCTGATTAAGTCTGATTGGAAGCTGGCACCCCATGTGACTTCAGTGGCCATTTTGGGGCAGACAGGGTCTATTTAAGACTCCGACTCCTGGGTTTGGCGCATATTATGCTAGTTGCTAGTGTAGGGACAGGTTCCCTATCTGGCAGGGACAGTGCTTAGCGGCAGAGAAAGGTACCTGAGGAGTAGGGAATGTGCACGGACAACGCAATCTTTGCAATCAGGCTATCAGCATCTTTCCAGGATCTTGATCCTCTGATACTGTTTGTAAGTGATTCCAGTCGGCTGTGCCTTCCCACCAGAGCTAGTAGTGGTGCAGAGAGCCCACCTACATTCGGGAGCATCAGGCAGTGATAAGTCATTCCCTTGCAAAAATGAGGAGTTAAACCTAGCTGTGTGTGTTGGAGTGGGGGGCACTGCAAGGGAATTTTTTTTTCCCCCCGATGTTCAGCTTTAAGGAGCAAATCCTAGTCAATAAAAAATTATAGGATTACCTTTAAAGCATTAAGCCGCTTTTGGTAGATTACATATTGGAGTTGATTTACTAATGAAGCTGGTGCTTTAAATGGGCAGTAATGCCCAGGGCTGGTAGGTGGGGCTCCCAATCTTGCTAAACTATGATTGGCTGCAGAGTGCTAATGTCATCAAGAGCCCACCGGCTCCCAATCGTAGTTGACCGTGAGCTGTTTGTGATAGTTTAGGCACAGTTCCAGGGATGCCAATGGAGAGCACCCCGTAACAAAGCAGTTCCGCATATATGCAGCAGCTGGGCATTAAAGTTCACCTGCCTTGCCACCACGTGTATTTATAAGCCTGTCATAAAGGGGCAAAGTGATTGTTGATAAAGAAGGTAAACCTGTGTTCAGTGTATGTAAGCCCCAACAATGAAATAACTCTTTTTACTTTTTTTTTTTTAAACACTTTAATTTACATTGTTCCTTCTATTTCTGTATATGGATGATGGCACTGTAATTATTTTATAAAAAAAAAAATCTAAGTACCTTTTTCCTAATCGATATACAGCTGTCACATGACCTAACTTCCCAGCCTGTCTGCAAGGAAACATAAGCAGGAGGAGCTTCTAGTCCTCTGCTGCTGGTCACATGTTTAAAATAGAAAAAAACAGCTTTTGGAATAAAGAGTAAAAAATAAATAAATAATTTCAATAAACTGTTTGAAATTGTAATACAAATATACTGTATATTTAAAATCAAATCTTTATTATTTTTAGCAATAATATGGTGTGGGCGTATTTCTGCTATTTACAGTCACACGCCCCTCCAGTCTGTGTCTTAGAATAAGTGGGAGAAGAAGCCTCCATTAATCCACATGTAATATTCTGCCCCCACTGTGTTTAGCTAGCTAGTGGGCATGGAGGAGGAGGGAGTAGGCTGTCATTTACCACTGTGTGTATACACCCACATGTGTGACTCTATAGCAGCCTTTCTCAACCTTTTCAACACAGAGGAACCCTTGAAATAAATTTCTGGTCTCGGGAAACCCCTGCTAATAATTCAAAACCTACAACCCATGACACATATAGTGTGACAGTCAGTGGGAAGAATGCTCCTTACTCTTATCATTGGGAAGAATAACCCCCTTACAGATAGCTAAAAGGAACAATGTTGTCATTGGGAACTTATCTGAGAGGCAGAAATTGCCCATTGCTCAAGGAACCCCTAACAACCCCAGGAGGAACCCTGGTTGAGAAACCCTGCTCTATAGTCACATGGGCTGCTTAGATGTGATAAGGAGGAAATTCTCAACATAGAAACTCACTGATAACTGAGCATGTGCAGAATTGTCACCACAGCTTCAAAATCCCCTAGCTGAATTGGAGACATGGACAGAAGGTGGAGATAGAGAGCAGCAGGATCAATCAAGTGTTTTCTGAATACAGTAAACGAATCTCATAATCAATGAGTATAAACAGCATGTAATACACCATTTAATGATATTGTTTTATGATGTGGGTTTAGTTACACTTTAAGCCCTTGACATCGACCTTACAGATATGTGGTCCCACTAGACTGGCCTTTTTTTCCGTGAGGCTGCATATTTTGTGCTAATGTTCGGGACCCAGAACCCCCGATTCCGGGTCACCTGATCGATGTGATATTCTCTGATTGGCTACCACAGTGATCAGTCACTGTGAAGCCCCCCCATGTTTTCTCCCTCTGTGAATGGAGGAGAGAGATACATCCAGCACCATTTGGATATGCTTGCTACAGTGCAGGATTGTGACATCACATTCCCCTTTTACAGAAGCCAAGTGCAAGGTAAATATATTTAATAGCTTTTCTTCTTATAATGTGGTATTTTGGTATGGTATGTACAGTAGGTGGAGGAAGGGCAGTATTTAATAAGCAAACCCTGCTTATTAGTGCAACATCTGCTTTAACCATATAATATATATAATATACAATACATATATTGCTGATCTCCATTCGAAAATGATGGTTGTAGTATCATATAAAGGATTAGTTCACCTTTCATGGCATTTGCCAAAAGTATCACAGCGTCCTCAGTACATTATTATGCAGGCCTCTGTTTTGTAAAAGAATGCTTACTTTTTAAGCAGCTTGTTTCATTGTCCTTTCCTCTCTGTTTTGCAGATGGCAGAATGTACTGAACATTGGCTCCCACTGCTGTCAATCACAGCCAGTGAGCCAATGAGGAGAGAGCGGGGGGCGGGGCCGAGCCATGACTATATGTGTCTTATGGACCCATAGAGCAGCAGCTTGAGAGCGAGCGTGCAGCAGCGCCTCCAGGGCAAGAGGCTTTCTCTGGGGGCACTGCTAAAGGGGGAGGAGCCAGAAGCAATGGCGGGGGACCCGAAAAGAAGAGGATTATAGCTGCTCTGTGCAAAAGCACTGCACAGGGCAGTTAAGCATAACATTTTACAAAGCTTTAATACCACTTTAACACTCAGATCATTATGCCATCTGCAGGACAGAAAAGGAAGGAAATGGAATAGGCACCTGACTCCTTAAAGTTTCACAACAGAGAGGGTGAATCTCCCAAACGGGCACAGACAGCAATAAAAGCCTGACAGGTGTTCTAACCTCTCTCCACTCTATCCAAAATAATGAAAGAAGTATTGCCTTTAGTTTAAAGAGGATGTAAACCCAATTTTTTATTTTTTTAACCTGAAAGAGAAACACATACCTCTATGACGGGCGACATGTTCAGTCGCCCGTCTTCCGGGATCGCGGCATCCAGCCATCTGATTGGCCGGAGCCGCGGTGACGTCACTCCCACGCACGCGCGCGGGAGCCGACAGTCACGGCATGGGGCTCTGAAGGAACGGCACCAGCGGCCGTTCCTTCAGAACGCATGTGCCAGTGACGTCACTGGCTGCATGTAAGGTAAATATCCCCTAAACGGTACATGTTTAGGAGATATTTACAGTACCTATAGGTAAGCATTATCATAGGCTTACCTATAGGTACAACTTGCAGAGGAGGGTTTACTTCCTCTTTAAAGTGGTTGTAAATCATTTCATATACCCAGTGAAGGGACTATCCTCAGATGATACACAGAGAATAAACAAATCCTCCTACGTAAGTTGTACCTGTTTATCGCCAGCCTTCTTTTTTCTACATCCATTCAAAGTCCAGTATTCATAAATCTTGTCTGAGCTGTCTGGAAAAAAGGGGCAGGAAGGTGAAATTTCACTCTGGAGACATCAATGAGGAAAGCTCTGACAGATGATTGGAGGGAAAGGACACCCCCCCCCCCCCTTCACACAGGAACAGAACTGAGGCTGCCTTTCACAGGCTGTGTCCTGGAGCTTCTTCCCCTGTCACCTTTTTTCTCTTGGTGTCAGCAAAACCTGTCAGAGGTGTCTCATGTTGGTAGCAGATAGAAATGACACTTAGTGCTCTTAGCTGAGTACACATTATAGACGGATATGCATTGTTCATGTCTGAGGTTTGCAACCACTTTAATGTACGGAGGATGCTGCACTAATACATAGGGATGCTTTTGGTAAAATGTCATTAAAGCTGTACTAACCCTTCAAACCACTAACTTGAAACAAGTATGTAGATCAGATTTCTTTTAAGGCTGAACTCCAGGTAGGTACAGTCACCATGGAATTTTTGTACAGAACTAGAACAGGTACCTGAAACTTGTCCTGTAATGACGGCAGAATAAAGATTAATGGCCCATTCAGACATGTTAAAAAACCTGATCATTTTTGCAATGCAAAAAGATTCTGCATACCACACTTTTTCCTAACACAATGCTTAGATCATTTACATGTGTGTACCATGGTGCATTAAAATGCACATGTGATGCAGTGAGTTGGTGGGTTGGGGTTCAAAATGAATTCAGTGTGTGCAGTGCACATGGACACCAAGAAGGATGGGGCCCTGTGTATTCACTGTAAACAAGGTGGTTGTGATTCGCACCAGGTACCACAACTTACAGGGTACCCTGGTGCGATATTCAAAGTGGCAGCAGTGTGTTGGTTACTGAAACGCTCTCTGAGTTCTGGCACCTGGCACTGAAAGAAGCCCAAGTCCAGCACCCAATTAGATGCTGGCAGAGGGAGGTGGGTGCAGATAGCTCCATGAAGTCAAATTGGACACCTCATTCAATCATCAGAGCCACCGCTTCAGGCAGCTGCCCTCTGATACCTGAAGGAGACTTCCAAAGGGAGAAGAATGTCAACTCCACACAGTGCTTTCACAAACTGTTACAATAGTGACAACGTGCTTTGGAAGAACTGCAGGACAGGTAAGTAGTGGCTTAATTTATGGAGTGTCCCACTCGACTACCGGAGGACAAAAGAGATATCTTTCCTCCCAGCTACTGACCACCAATATTGGAGAGGGGGGTTATTGTTCTACCAGCTTCTAGCCACCAGTGCTGGGGTGTATTGTTTCACCAGCCACTGATCACCAATGCTGGGGGGTATTGTGTCAACCAGCTACTTACCACCAGTGTTGGGGGGTTATTGTTCCTACAGTCACTGACCATCAATGATGGAGGATTATTCTAAGTAATTTTCAAGCAAAAAATACTGATTTTAACTTGTAAACAACATGTTTCAGAAATGGGCTTGGTCCTCAAGGGGTTAAAGTGCATCTATGGTCAAAACGTAAAATCATATAGAATCAGGTAAAATCCACGTTATATTTCAATTATTTCTCACCTACTCCTATTAATATGAGTGATCTTGATATTTGTAAACTTACTTTGTGAAGATCGCCACGTATTTACTTTATTAAATTCTGTCTTTGACTGCCAAATAACTTTTAACGTTAATGGCCACTTGTTTAAGATTTCAGTAAATCTTTGTTAATGTTTTTGTACCAATAAAGTTGCAGAGTATTGTTTTCAATAGTAAGAAGAACAGAATCATCTTATATACTTTAATGCAAACCTGCTGTTTATATATGTTTCAATTTGTACCCACCTTCCTGCCAATATATAGGTTTAGCTCTCCTTCTCTTCTCCACAGCTTCCCATTCAGCTTCAGGAAATATCCATTTATGTAGGACTTACTACATAGTATATCTATTGTACACCATTCCAAAATCCACCATTGTGCTGTAATAAACCAACCACTGGCATTGACATTAATAGAATATGTCACCAGCACACCAACTTCTTGTAGTAAATCCACTTTTACTGCATCATAGAATCACACTAGAATGGGATCAAATACTAGCGTTCCCATTACATGATTATTGTGAAGAAAATTGACACTCGATTTTTTGTGTAGCATAGGGCCAGCTAATTCATTTGAATAGGATGCCCTACGCGCCTTTGTCATCTGAAAAGTATCTCCTGCTCCTTTTTGGGTGACAAGCTTCACGCAATTTTGAAAGGTGTGGTTTGCAGATTCCCTTCACGTTTGGATGCCATTAAGTGATAAAGGCACCCAAATGCAAGTTGCGCATTTTGAAGCGATCACCAAGCAATTTGGAATTGTGGACTTAATTGCAGTGATTCCAAATCGCAAAGTGTGATTGGAGCCTAAAAGGCAATTTCCTTCATGTTGGAGAAATATCCCCTCATTTTCTGATAAATCTCCTGGACAGGGAGTGAAGGAAAGTAAAGGAAAATCTCTCCAACACCATAAACCACATAATGGAGGTTCTAACCCCTCCTTACTACAGCCAAAGCAAAAAAAAAACAAGGATTAGATACACTTTAAGTATAACGCCACCATATTGGAAAGCAGAGGGGGGTTAAACGGTTTTGCAGGGTAATTTGACCACTCTAAGGTATCTGTGTCAGGCAGCATTTCCCGTAATGTAAACAGATGCATTGTGCGTGTGTGCGAAGATCTACCTTACTGGATGCAAATTGAATGGATTACTTAGATAGGCCCTTGCACTAAATAACTTTTACTAAATCTAAATCAGATTGCATGGAAATTGTATGATCAGATTGTTTTAATTTAGCAATGTTTGTAATGTTTGGTTTAAGGCCTAACATCAGGAACATTTTATCAGTTTCCTTTGAAGTGAGAAACTGCTACTTTTTTTTTAGGTTTCACATGAAACGCGTTGGAAAAGGAGCTACACGCTTACGTTTTGCCACCACTTCCATGCTTGGAACTGGCAGCTCTCTTTGTAAGTGCACTGTTTTATGACAGTAGTTTTACTGCCATTTGGATGAAGCATTTTACTTTTGTATGTGAAATCTATACTTTTTAATAAATATACTACACTATACAGTGCCTTGCGAAAGTATTCGGCCCCTTGAACTTTGCGACCTTTTGCCACATTTCAGGCTTCAAACATAAAGATATAAAACTGCAATTTTTTGTGAAGAATCAACAAGTGGGACACAATCATGAAGTGGAACGAAATGTATTGGATATTTAAAACTTTGTTAACAAATAGAAAGCTGAAAAATTGGGCGTGCAAAATTATTCAGCCCCGTTACTTTCAGTGCAGCAAACTCTCTCCAGAAGTTCAGTGAGGATCTCTGAATGATCCAATGTTGACCTAAACGACTAATGATGATAAATAGAATCCACCTGTGTGTAATCAAGTCTCCGTATAAATGCACCTGCACTGTGATAGTCTCAGAGGTCCGTTTAAAGTGCAGAGAGCATCATGAAGAACAAGGAACACACCAGGCAAGTCCGAGATACTGTTGTGGAGAAGTTTAAAGCCGAATTTGGATACAAAAAGATTTCCCAAGCTTTAAACATCCCAAGGAGCGCTGTGCAAGCGATAATATTGAAATGGAAGGAGTATCAGACCACTGCAAATCTACAAAGACCTGGCCGTCCCTCTAAACTTTCAGCTCATACAAGGAGAAGGATTGTGCAAATGTGCTATGAAAGTGCATGTGTTGCAATCAACAAAGTGAAAAAGTGCTACGTGCCGTTTAAAACCAGCAATAGGTATTAACCTGGGCTGTGCTCATTGTGCCACATTAAAATGTCATATACCATACATTTATACAAAGTGCCAAGTGCTGATAAAACCAAGTGCCACGTGTTGTGATCCGTGCTAAAACAATATATGGCGCCGGCGGATGTTCCACCAGAAAAAGCACCGTTGCTTACCGCACTCTTAAGCCTTTGACTCGACACTTCTTGGTCACTACAACAAAGAATAAACCTCCATTGCGTAGCATTTGTTGTATAAAGCGAAAATATTTAGCATCCACTCACAGTTTGGGGAGTTCACGATCAGCTTGAATGGTGTTCGCCGGGTCGCTTCCGCGTTCCACTGGCTCAAACCACCAAAACCGGAAGTGACGTATTGACGTACACAAACCACGCCCTACGCGTTTTCGTCATACGACGTCATCTTTGACGCTCCAGATGATGTCGCATGACGAAACGCGTAGGGCATGGTTTGTGTACGTCAATACGTCACTTCCGGTTTTGGTGGTTTGAGCCAGTGGAACGCGGAAGGGACCCGGCGAACACCATTCAAGCTGATCGTGAACTCCCCAAACTGTGAGTGGATGCTAAATATTTTCGCTTTATACAACAAATGCTACGCAATGGAGGTTTATTCTTTGTTGTAGTGACCAAGAAGTGTCGAGTCAAAGGCTTAAGAGTGCGGTAAGCAACGGTACTTTTTCTGGTGGAACATCCGCCGGCGCCATATATTGTTTTAGCACGGATCACTACACGTGGCACTTTGTTTTATCAGCACTTGGCACTTTGTATAAATGTATGGTATATGACATTTTAATGTGGCACAATGAGCACAGCCCAGGTTAATACCTATTGCTGGTTTTAAACGGCACGTAGCACTTTTTCACTTTGTTGATTGCAACACATGCACTTTCATAGCACATTTGCACAATACTATTTTAAAGTGGTAGCGCCGGGTCCAACATTTCTTGCATTTTTTCTAATTCTACTACCTCAGAGGTAGGTTGGAGGCAGCTTAAACCACAAAAAATTGATTTTGTACTGAAACTCCATAGCGCTGGTATATAACCCCCTTTTTTTCATACAAGGAGAAGACTGATCAGAGATGCAGCCAAGAAGCCCATGATCACTCTGGATGAACTGCAGAGATCTACAGCTGAGGTGGTAGACTCTGTCCATAGGACAACAATCAGTCATATACTGCACAAATCTGGCCTTTATGGAAGAGTGGCAAGAAGAAAGCCATTTCTAAAAGATATCCATAAAAAGTGTTGTTTAAAGTTTGTCACAAGCCACCTGGGAGACACACCAAACATGTGGAAGAAGGTGCTCTGGTCAGATGAAACCAAAATCGAACTTTTTGGCAACAATGCAAAACGTTATGTTTGGCGTAAAAGCAACACAGCTCATCACCCTGAACACACCATCCCCACTGTCAAACATGGTGGTGGCAGCATCATGGTTTGGGCCTGCTTTTCTTCAGCAGGGACAGGGAAGATGGTTAAAATTGATGGGAAGATGGATGGAGCCAAATACAGGACCATTCTGGAAGAAAACCTGATGGAGTCTGCAAAAGGCCTGAGACTGGGACAGAGATTTGTCTTCCAACAAGACAATGATCCAAAACATAAAGCAAAATCTACAATGGAATGGTTCACAAATAAACATATCCAGGTGTTAGAATGGTCAAGTCAAAATCCAGACCTGAATCCAACCGAGAATCTGTGGAAAGAACTGAAAACTGCTGTTCACAAACGCTCTCCATCCAACCTCACTGAGCTCGAGCTGTTTTTCAAGGAGGAATGTGCAAAAATTTCAGTCTCTCGATGTGCAAAACTGATAGAGACATACCCTAAGTGACTTACAGCTGTAATTGCAGCAAAAGGTGGCGCTACAAAGTATTAACTTAAGGGGGCTGAATAATTTTGCACGACCAATTTTTCCGTTTTTTATTTGTTAAAAAAGTTTGACATATCCAATATATTTCGTTCCACTTCATGATTGTGTCCCACTTGTTTTTGATTCTTCACAAAAAATTACAGTTTTATATCTTTATGTTTGAAGCCTGAAATGTGGCAAAAGGTCGAAAGGTTCAAGGGGGCCGAATACTTTCGCAATGCACTGTATGTGGTCTCCTGCTTGTGGCTCTGTGTGGTGAGCCCTTTTCAAGCAAACCGTCTGACTGTCCCCAGTGGTGAGATGCAATACTGCAGGGTGTCCCCATTGTGAGAATGGAGCTGGTTGACCATGTGTGAAGGATCCCTTTGACACAAACGGGTATGTTGCTGCTTTCCTCTGGCAGCTTTAATGTCAGTGAGTACATTTTAGCTCTGTTGCTCATGCATGGTGGATAGGATTTCCATTAGCTGGTGGAAGAGACTTTCTTTGCAGTGATATTTATCACATATTTGGACTCTTTTGTATTGGACTTCATTTACACTGATGTCATTTTTTTATTATATTTGAATATTATGGATGCTTTCTGCACATTATGAATAGGGTGTTAATGACATATGCTTTAAGCTTTTTTAAACAAAAAACAATATATATATATATATAGTATATCACAGAAGTGAGTACACCCCTCACATTTTTGTAAATATTTTATTACATCTTTTCGTGTGACAACACTGAAGAAATGACACTTTGCTACAATGTAAAATAGTGAGTGTACAGCTTGTATAACAGTGTAAATTTGCTGTGTTCCACATTTTGTCATGTTACAACCAAAAACGTAAATGTATTTTATTGGGATTTTATGTGTTAGACCAACACAAAGTGGCACATAATTGTGAAGTGGATGGAAAATGATAAATGGTTTTCAAAATGTTTTACAAATAAATGAAAAGTGTGGTGTACATTTGTATTCAGCCCCCCTGAGTCAATACTTTGTAGAACCACCTTTCACTGCAATAACAGCTTCAAGTCTTTTTGGGGATGTCTCTACCAGCTTTGCACATCTAGAGAGTAAAAATTGTGCCCATTCTTCTCTGCAAAACAGCTCAAGCTCTGTCAGATTGGATGGAGTGTCTGAAGAGCAATTTTCAAGTCTTCCCACAGATTCTCAACTGGATTTAGGTCTGGACTTTGACTGGGCCATTCTAACACATGAATATGCTTTGATCTCAACCATTCTATTGTAGCTCTGGCTGTATGTTTAGGGTCGTTCTCCTGCTGGAAGGTGAACCTTCTCCCTAGTCTCAAGTCTTTTGCAAACTAACAGGTTTTCTTCTAAGATTGCCCTGTATTTGGCTCCATCCATCTTCCCATCAACTCTGACCAGCTTCCCTGTCCCTGCTGAAGAAAAACATCCCCACAACATGATGCTGCCACCACCACCATGTTTCACGGTGAGGATGGTGTGTTCAGGGTGATGTGCAGTGTTCGTTTTCCGCCACACTTAGCGTTTTGCTTTTAGGCCAAAAAGTTACATTTTGGTCTCATCTGACCAGAGCACCTTCTTCCACATGTTTGCTGTGTCCCCCACATGGCTTCTCCCAAATTGCAAACGGGACTTCTTTTGGCTTTCTTTCAACAATGGCATGACTAATACTGCATGACTAATAGTTGTCCAGTGGACACATTCTCCCACCCGAGCTGTGGATCTCTGCATCTCCTCCAGAGTTACCATGGGCCTCTTGGCCGCTTCTGATTAATGATCTCCCTGCCCGGTCTGTCAGTTTAGGTGGACGGCCATGTCTTGGTAAATTGCAGTTGTGCCATACTCTTTACATTTTCAGATGATGGATTCAACAGTGCCCTGTGGGACGTTCAAAGCCTGGAATATGTTTTTATAACCTAACCCTGCTTTAAACTTCTCCACAACTTTATCCCTGACCTGTCTGGTGTGTTCCTTGGCCTTCATGATACTGTTTGTTCACTAAGGTCCTCTAACAAATCTCTTAGGGCTTCACAGAACAGCTGTATTTATACTGAGAATAAACTACACACAGGTGAACTCTATTTACTAATTAGGTGACTTCTGAAGGTAATTGGTTCCACTATATTTTAGTTAGGGGTATCAGAGTAAGGGGGGCTGAATGCAAATGCACACCACACTTTTCAGATATTGATTTGTAAAAAATGTTGAAAACCATTTATCATTTTCCTTTCACTTCACAATTATGTGCCACTTTGTGTTGGTCTATCACATAAAATCCCAATAAAATACATTTACGTTTTTGGTTGGAACATGACAAAATGTGGGAAATTTCAAGGGGAATGAATACTTTTTTAAGACACTGTATACTCCTTAGATCCAAAAATAAAGAAAGGGCAAAAAAAATTAAAATAAAGGCCTGGCCATACACAGAGGCCCATACAGTTACCAAGAACTGTTGAATTTTTAGCACCTGAAGCAGCTTGTAGCTGCACAACCCAGTTTGATTGGTGTGCAGGAAATGGCCGCACACCCATCCTTGCATGCCTGTTAAACTCAGATGTGTACGTCAGTCTGTACAGCTGCTTTGTCTCCATTGACTAACATAGTCTGTCCACATGCAGCTTCAAACATGTAAATAAATGGCTCTTGCACACTGGTCTTCTGCACCTGTGTGAATCAGCCACTAACCACTTGCCGACCAGCCGCCGTAGTTTTACTGCGGCAGGTCGGCTCTATTAGGTGAAACGACATACCTGTACATCACTTCATGTAACAGATAGTGAGGGCGCGTGCACGCGTGCCAATCGGCCAGAGAGGGAGCCAATCAGCGGGTCTGGCAGAAGAGATGTCCGCCGGCCACCCGTAATCACTCCCCATGGAGACAGAATGACGGTCTGCCGATGTAAACAAGGCAGACCGCTGTACTGTCAGAGATGAACACAGGGATCCTGTGTTCCTCCTATTTAGGAACACAGGTCTATGTGTTCATCCAGTGAGTACAACCCCCATACAGTTAGAAAGAACTCCCTAGGCGCACACTCAATCCTTTGAGTGCCCCTGGTGTTAACTCCTTCCCTGCCAGTGTCAGTACAGATATAGTAATCAGTGCTAAAAATATACTGTATTTTTTATTATATTAGTGGCACTAGTCCCCTCAAAAGTGTCAGTTAGGGGTTCGATCTGTCCGCTGCAATGTCGCAGTCCCACAAAAAATTGCTGATCGCCGCCATTACTAGAAAAAAAAAATGACATAAATCTATCTCCTAGTTTGTAGACGCGATACCTTTTGCGCAAACCAATCAATATACACCTATTGGATTTTTTTTTTTTACCAAAAATATGTGGCAATATACATAGTGGCCTAAATTGATGAAAAAATTAGATTTTTAATTTTTTTTATTATAAAATATATACATTTTTTCAGAATTGTCGCTCTTCTTTTGTTTATAGCGCAAAAAATATAAACCACAGAGGTAATCAAATACCACCAAAATAAATCTCTCTTTGTGGGAAAAAAAGGACATCCATTTTATTTCGGTACAGCGTTGCACCACCGCGCAATTGTCAGGTAAAGTAACGCAGTGCTGTATCTCCAAAAATTGCCTGGTCATTAAGGGGGTAAAACCTTCCGGTCCTTAACTGGGTAAAGAACAGCTACCATTAAAATATTTATTTTTGTTTGTTTTTTAATTTTACATGTAAAAATACATATGCAATATGCGTCAATGCAGCGTAAACAGAGTATTTCAGTTACAATTGTAAGGGAATACTGATTACACCATATGAATTCCCCAGCTTTACACCCTGTCTTCACGGTTTATTCCAGCCAACATTTCTGAATGTCTGCTGTTTGATCATGTGACTGCAGCTGTCTCCCACCATGAGCCATTGGCAGTAATCTGGGGAGATGTACATTGGCTCCCTTCCCACCATGGCTTCTACACTGCACAGTATGCTGGGCATTCAGTGGTCACCATTCTAACTTGTTAGGTCACGAAGAAGAAACACTGAAGACAAAAATTTCACCAGATTACTTTGCACAATAACCTGTTCAAATGGTAGTTCAGAAGTATTCAAAAAGGGTATACTGTGTAGTAAGGTTGGCAACCCCTTGGCATTATTGTTTGTTATTCAAACTCCATTAATGATGTAATGAAAGTAAACATATACTGGCTTTGTACATATTTTCTTCATTATTTGTTTTGGTTAGAACTAATAAAAAAATAAAAATATATATTTTTTTTAGCATAGTAATATTTTGGTTTCTACTTTAGTGCTATTAGGCCCCTTTCAAACAGGGGAATCCATCAGCGGACTCCGTTTTTCTCAGCGGGGGATCGATCCGTTGATCCCCTGCTGAGCAGGCTGATGGCAGCTCTGTCTCCGCTCTGTGTGCGGAGACAGAGCTGTCAGGTCCCCGCTGTTCTCTATGGGGGAATCGGATAAGAATGGACCGTCGGTCCGTTCTCATCCGATCCGATCTGCTGGACGGATGGAAATAGGCTTTCTGGTGCATCTTCTTTAGAGGAGGCTTCCTTCTGGGATGACAGCCATGCAGACAAATATGATGCAGTGTGCAGCGTATGGTCTGAGCACCGACAGGCCGACCCCCACCCGTTCAACCTCTGCAGCAATGCTGGCAGCACTCATACGTCTATTTCTCGAACACAACCTCAGGATATGAAGCTGAGCATGTACACTCCTCTTTGGTCGACTATGGCGAGGCCTGTTCTGAGTGGAACCTGTCCTGTTAAACCGATGTATGGTCTTGGCTGTGGTGCTGCAGCTCAGTTTCAGGGTTTTGGCAATCTTCCTATAGCCTAGGCCAGTGATGGCGAACCTTTTCCAGCCCGAGTGCCCAAACTGCAACACAAAACCAGCTTATCTATTTCAAAGTGCCAGTGGGTTAATACCGGGGGGTGGGAAGGTGGCCCTGAGCAGAGTATCTAATAAGTGGGGAGGGCAATTGCTGAGACCATAAACAAACAGCAGCAGGTGAGACCAGCCTATTGGAATCTTACTCGGCTCTGGCGTCCATTGTCGATGTGACTTCATCTAGCCCGCCAGCACCGCCTTGTCTCGACCACGCCCATCCCAGATACATCATACCCTGGCCATAGAGCCATGTGGGAGATGTAGTTCTATGGGAGGGGGAGTGCAGTGTGGAGAAAATACACCTAGTATAGGATGTTCGATCAGTGTGCGCTCTTCTTCCTCGCGTGCCCACAGAGAGGGCTCTGCGTGCCAGCTGTGGCACGCGTGCCATAGGTTTGCCACCACTGGCCTAGGCCATCTCTATGTAGAGCAACAATTTGTTTTTTGAGATCCTCAGAGTTCTTTGCCATGAGGTGCCATGTTGAACTTCCATTGACCAGTATGAGAGAGTGTGAGTGATATCAAATTTAACACACCTGAGACCTTGTAACACTAACAAGTCACATTACACCGGGGAGGGAAAATGGCCAATTGGGCCCAATTTGGACATTTTCACTTAGGGGTGTACTCACTTTTGTTGCCAGCAGTTTAGACATTAATTGCTGTGTATTGAGTTATTTCGAAGGTACAGCAAATTTACACTGTTAAACAAGCTGTACACTCACTACTTTACATTGTAGCAAAGTGTAATTTCTTCAGTGATGTCACATGAAAAGATATAATAAAATATTTACAAAAATGTGAGGGGTGTACTCACTTTTGTGAGATACTGTATACTCTGATCAGTCATGACGACATAACCACCCACCTAATATTGAGTAGGTCCCCCAACTAAACAAAGCATCACACTGCCTCCACCAGCTTGTCTTTTTCCCAGCATCCAGATGCCATCTCTTCCTCAGTTAAGCAATGCTCATTCCACAGGCCATCCACATGATGTACAATAAAAATGTGAGTCTTCAGACCAGGTCACCTTCTTCCATTGCTCCCTGGTCCAAACCTGCTGTTCACGTGCCCATTGAAGACACTTTTGGCTGTGGACACGGGTCAGAATCGGCACCTTGACTGGTCTGCGGCCATGCAGCCCCTTACACAAAAAACCTGTGATGCCCTGTGTGCTCGGACCCGCATCGGAATCAGCTTTAACTCTCAGCAATTTGAGCTTCAGTAGCTCTTCTATTGGATCAAACTACATGAGCCAGCCTTTGCTCAGCAAGTGCATTAATGATCCTTGTCCCGACCACTGCAGACCTGAAACACCCCACATGTGCTTTAGTTTTGGAGATGTTCTCACCCAGTTGTCAAGCCATTACAATTTGGCCCTTGTCAGAGTCACCCAAAATCCTGATGCTTTCCCATTTTTCTCTGCCGTTAACACATCTACTTCAGGGACAACATGTTCACTTACTGCCCAATATATCCCACCCACTTTCAAGAACCATTATAGCAAGATAATAAATGTTATTTACTTTACCTGTCAGTGGTCACAATGTTATGGATATATTATTTTTTTCTTTTTTGTAAATAAGGTATAACAATATAAAAGAAAACACTACACTGAAGTGTCATTATATATAGCAAGATAATAAATGTTATAAACTTTACCAGTCAGTGGTCATAAGGTTATGGAGATAATGGGATTTTTGGCTCACCATAAAATCCATTTCCCGGATGTTCATTGACGGACACAGCTCTTTATGACCGTAGGGGTGGAAACAGCAGAAAAAAACAACTTCCCAAAGGCTAAACATAGCCAACCAGGTAATATGGAGCTAAACTGGATCTCACCTGAAATAATAAAGGAAGTAAAAAATTCAATCAAAAAGAAAAAATAGCTAGGACCAGAGATCCCAGCAAGGAACTAGGTCATTACTCCTGACTAGGCAGAAAAAAACTGAATGCCTATAGCAGGAAATGGGAGTATACCCCCAGGGACTAGCTTTTCTCTGCCTAGTGTCCTACTTCTGTAGGGGGCAGCATAACCTTACGGTCACGGTCATGAAGATGAAGAGCTGTGTCCGTCAATGAACTAAAGAGAAATATATATACACACACACATATATACATACAGTGCCTTGCGAAAGTATTCAGCCCCCTTGAACTTTGACCTTTTGCCACATTTCAGGCTTTTCAAACAAAGATGTAATACTAATTTTTTTGTGAAGAATCAACAAGTGGGACACAATCATGAAGTGGAACAAAATTTATTGGATATTTCAAACTTTGTTAACAAATAAAAAACTGAAAAATTGGGAGTGCAAAATTATTCAGCCCCTTTACTTTCAGTGCAGCAAACTCTCTCCAGAAGTTCAGTGAGGATCTCTGAATTATCCAATGTTGACCTAAATGACTAATGATGATAAATAGAATCCACCTGTGTGTAATCAAGTCTCCGTATAAATGCACCTGCACTGTGATAGTCTCAGAGGTCCGTTTAAAGCGCAGAGAGCATCATGAAGAACAAGGAACACACCAGGCAGGTCCGAGATACTGTTGTGGAGAAGTTTAAAGCCGGATTTGGATACAAAAAGATTTCCCAAGCTTTAAACATCCCAAGGAGCACTGTGCAAGCGATAATATTGAAATGGAAGGAGTATCAGACCACTGCAAATCTACGAAGACCTGGCCGTCCCTCTAAACTTTCAGCTCATACAAGGAGAAGACTGATCAGAGATGCAGCCAAGAGGCCCATGATCACTCTGGATGAACTGCAGAGATCTACAGCTGAGGTGGGAGACTCTGTCCATAGGACAACAATCAGTCGTATACTGCACAAATCTGGCCTTTATGGAAGTGTGGCAAGAAGAAGGCCATTTCTTAAAGATATCCATAAAAAGTGTCATTTAAAGTTTGCCACATGCCACCTGGGAGACACCAAACATGTGGAAGAAGGTGCTCTGGTCAGATGAAACCAAAATCGAACTTTTTGGCAACAATGCAAAATGTTATGTTTGGTGTAAAAGCAACACAGCTCATCACCCTGAACACACCATCCCCACTGTCAAACATGGTGGTGGCAGCATCATGGTTTGGGCCTGCTTTTCTTCAGCAGGGACAGGGAAGATGGTTAAAATTGATGGGAAGATGGATGGAGCCAAATACAGGACCATTCTGGAAGAAAACCTGATGGAGTCTGCAAAAGACCTGAGACTGGGACGGAGATTTGTCTTCCAACAAGACAATGATCCAAAACATAAAGCAAAATCTACAATGGAATGGTTCACAAATAAACATATCCAGGTGTTAGAATGGCCAAGTCAAAGTCCAGACCTGAATCCAATCGAGAATCTGTGGAAAGAACTGAAAACTGCTGTTCACAAACGCTCTCCATCCAACCTCCCTGAGCTCGAGCTGTTTTGCAATGGGCAATGGGAATGGGCAAAAATTTCAGTCTCTCGATGTGCAAAACTGATAGAGACATACCCCAAGCGACTTACAGCTGTAATCGCAGCAAAAGGTGGCGCTACAAAGTATTAACTTAGGGGGGCTGAATAATTTTGCACGCCCAATTTTTCAGTTTTTTATTTGTTAAAAAAGTTTGAAATATCCAATAAATTTCATTCCACTTCATGATTGTGTCCCACTTGTTGATTCTTCAAAAAAAATTACAGTTTTATATCTTTATGTTTGAAGCCTGAAATGTGGCAAAAGGTCGAAAAGTTCAAGGGGGCTGAATACTTTCGCAAGGCACTATATATATATATTTTTTTTTTTTTTCTTTTTGTAAATAAGGTAAAACAATATAAAAGAAAACACTACACTGAAGAAAAATGTATATTTTTCCCAGTTTAACTGCTCAAGAAAACTCTCTTTTATTACAATTGCATTATATAATAAGATGCGTTATTAGGCAATTTTTCATAGAAGCCGTTTCAAAACCTTTTTTCAAAATGTTTTACAGGTTCAAAGCCTAGACACTTTAAAATCATTATATCTTGCAAAGGAGAGAGAGAAGGCTAACATAACACAAAAAGAAAAAATAATAATTTATACTCTCCCAAATCCATGTGAAGTTGTTTTTGGGTGGAGATTCACTTTACATTCCCATAGGAAAATATTGTTCCTATTGTTTTAGTATTGTATTAAAATATTGCTCCTTTTAACAGTCATTGTCAGGCTTGAGAACCAGATATGAACACCCTGTTTATTGCAAATCACTAAAGTAACAGTTACAGCCTTATTGCTTGAAAGTCTTTATGGCTATCTCCTCTGATGTTCATCCTTGGGGTGTGAAGGCTTTGTGCTCTTGCTTGAAGATGGAGATCTGCTTTTTTCCTTTCTGGACTCCTCGCTCCTCTTATAGGGATGTGCGCTGCGCTTTCTTGAATACCTCCTTTCCTGGCTGCGATCCCTGCTATCCTTCTCGTTGTGTGCTCTCCTGCTGTGCTTCTCCTTGTCTGGCGGCAGGCTGTTCTTAATGGTGTTGATCAGAAAACGTTTGTTGGTGCTGGCTATAGGACACTTCATCCTGTGGAAAACGTATACAAGATGTAAACCTTCAAGATGAAACAGCAATGAGCTTGCCTTGTGTGCCACCTAGTGTATATTTTGAGAATACTACTAAGAAAAAAAAAAAAAGCCACTTTTCAAAACTGAGAATTGCTACTATTCTCAAATATTATACTCTCTCGAATATTGAAGTCTTGTTTAAGGCTCGGTTTCCACTAGTGCGACTTGCTGTGCGACTTGACACATGTCAAGTCGCACAGCAAGTCAAAAGCCATTGATTTCAATTCGGCCCGTTTCCACTGCCGCAACTTGAGTTGCGGCGACTTCAAAAGTAGTTTGTGCACTACTTTTGAGCCGGCTTCAGTGCGACTTCCCTCTATAATGAGGGACAAGTCTCACTGAAAGCCGCAAACAACTTTAGCTACGAAGTCGCGCTAGAAGTAGCACGACTTCGTAGCCGCGGTAGTGGAAACCGAGCCTTAAAATATTTATGGATTTATGGACAAAACATCTCAGACTCGATTCACACTGCCGCGACTTATCAGGCAACTTGTCAGCCTGACAAGTCGCGGTCCCTCGCGGTCCATTGACTGCTACAGGACCCGTTCTGATAGGAGCGACACAATTTGCTCCGACTTAGAAAAAGGGTCCTGTACTACTTCCGGGCGACCTCGGAGCGACTTGCATAGACATTCATTATATGAAGTCCGTGCAAGTCGCGCCGAAGTCGCAGTGCATGGGACTTCACAAGTCGGCCCCGAAGTAGTACAGAGTCGTGTCGCCATAGTGTGAACCGACTCTTAGACTATGCAAAGAAATTTTGAAATGTATACATTTTCCCCACCACATCCAGAAGGTTGTCAGTGGCTTCAACATCTATCAAAGACAGAAACGATTTTAGGTGGACCGAACCATTTTCAGCTGATAGGGCCTCATTTTACCCTGTACTGACAGCAATATGCCATTGCTAACCGCTCCTGAAAATCCTAGTGTGGCAGTGGTCTGGAACAAGCATGCAGCAAAGGATGTCCAAGTAAAGTCAAAAGTCCTCATCTGCATACTTCTTGTAGGTCAGTATACTATAATACCCACTGGAAGGATAGACCAGCAATTAGCATTTTCAGAAGGAGAGATCAGCATTAGCAGGATTTCATTCAGATGTAAGTTTCCTTCAATCCAGTTATTTATTCAATAAAAGTAATAAAGCATTTACAATAAAAACCACATAGTACCCAACTTCCTTATTTAGCTTCCTGTAACCCCCATTACAGCAGCACACACAGGGATAGCCAGCAGGATTAGCCAAGTAGGGTCTACTACTGCTCCAGCTGTCCAATCAGGTGGCTGGGGGCAAGAATAGGACGCCACTGTTTTCCATAACTTCAGTAGATAATGTACTGCCACCTCCCTGGTTGTGCAGCAATCACAAAAGAAACAGCTCCACACATTTTTCAGCAGTGTCATACTTGTATTTGGCAGTTTTCAGCTTTAAAATAATACAAAGACCTAGACAGAGGGAGAGGGTAAGGGAGAGAGACAGGACTCTATCCCTTTGCCCAGTGCTGTCAAACCTGGAACATGCTTATTGAAAGGTAGATCAGATCAATGACTTCATAAAATGTGCTGCAGGTTGGTGACCGGATGGGAGGGAAGGAGGAGGTGTTGAGTCCTTTAGGTGATTGTAAGGTCTCGATTAAAAAAAATATTATATATACATATACACACTGAACAAAATTATAAAAAAACGCAACACTTTTGGTTTTTGCCCCCATTTCTCATGAGCTGAACTCTAAGGTCTAAGACTTTTCTATGTACACAAAAGGCCTATTTCTCTCAAATATTGTTCACAAATCTGTATAAATCTGTGTTAGTGAGCACTTCTTTGCCAAGATAATCCATCCACCTCACAGGTGTGGCATATCAGGATGCTAATTAGACAGCATGATTATTGCACAGATGTGCCTTAGTCTGGCCACAATAAAAAGCCACTCTAAAATGTGCAGTTTTATCACACAGCACAATGTCACAGATGTCGCACGTTTTGAGGGAGCGTGCAATTGGCATGCAGACTGCAGGATCATCCACCAGAGCTGTTGTCCGTGAATTGAATGTTCATTTCTCTACCATAAGCCGTCTCCAAAGGTGTTTCAGAGAATTTGGCATTACATCCACAACCACGGACCATGTGCAACCACACCAGCCCAGGACCTCCACATCCAGCATCTTCACCTCCAAGATCATCTGAGACCAGCCACCCGAACAGCTGCTGCAACAATCGGTTTGCATAACCACAGAGATGTATAGTAACTAAGTAGAACTACTTCACTACTGTACTTAAGTACCGAAAGGTGGTATCTGTGCTCTCCTAGATTAGAATTTTTTTCTCCTACTTCCACTTTTACTTCACTACATTTTTTTAATGATTTCAATACTTCTACTCCGATATATTTTTTTGTGCTGCATAGTTACTCGTAACTATTATAAAAATTACCACTGCCAGAACAGTAGATGGCAGGTTTCATGAAGCTCAAAACATGTGTATTATCAGCGCATACGAAAATAAATGCTACTGTATGTATAAATAAAAGCTGCATTTGAAATCATAAAAAACAATATGATATTCAAACTTTTGACTTCTTTCTTTAATAACTACATAACACAGTACTTGTACTTTTACTTTCAGTACTTGAGTAGCAATTTTTTTTTTTTCAAAACTACTGGTACTTTTACTTTCAGTACTTGAGTAGCAAAATTTTTTAAAAAACTACTTGCAATACTTAAGTACAAAAAATGTTGAATACTTTAGTACTTCTACTCAAGTCACTTTTTGATTGAGCACTTCCACTTCTACTCAAGTCACTTTTTGTTCGAGCACTTGTACTTTTACTCAAGTATGGGTTTCAAGTACTTTATACAACTCTGCATAACCAAAGAATTTCTGCACAAACTTTCAGAAGCTCATCTGTATGCTCGTCATCCTCATCTGGGTCTAAACCTGACTGCAGTTCGTCATCGTAACTGACTTGAGTGGGCAAATGCTCACATTCGATAAAGTCTGGCACTTGAGGTGTTCTATTCACGGATGAATCCCGGTTTTCACTGTCCAGGGCAGATGGCAGACAGCGTGTATGGTGTCGTGTGGGTGAGCAGTTTGCTGATGTCAACGTCGTGGATCGAGTAGCCCATGGTGGTGGTGGGGTTATGGTATGAGGAGGCGTATGTTATGGACAATGAACAAAGGTGCATTTTATTGATGGCATTTTGAATGCACAAAGATACCTTGACGAGAGCCTGAGGCCCATTGTTGTGCCATTCATCCACGACCATCGCCTCATATTGCAGCATGATAATGCACGGCCACATGTTGCAAAGATCTGTACACAATTCCTGGAAGCTAAAAACATCCCAGTTCTTGCATGGCCAGCATACTCACTGGACATGTCACCCATTGAGCATGTTTGGGATGGTCTGGATTGGCGTATAGGACAGCGTGTTCCAGGTCCTGCCAATATCCAGCAACTTCGCACAGCCATTGAAGAGGAGTGGACCAACATTCCACAGGCCATAATCAACAACCTGATCAACTCTATGTGAAGGAGATGTGTTTCACTGCGTGAGGCAAATGGTGGTCACACCAGATACTGGTTTTCAGACCCTCCTGGGCCCCCCCAATACAGTAAAACTGCACATTTTAGAGTGGCCTTTATTTTGACCAACCTAAGGCACACCTGTGAAATAATCATGCTTTCTAATCAGCATCTTGACATGCCACACCTGGTGAAAAACGGGGGGCAAAAACAAAAGTGTTGCGTTTATAATTTTGTTCAGTGTATGAATATATTTGGAATCGACCGATTATCGGCAAAGCCGATTATCGGAGGGCCGATATCAACTTTTCCGGATAGATCTGTATCGGCCCCGGAACTGGTCGATATTACCGATATTTTTGTGACGTCATTCCCTCACTTATGCCGCCTCCCTCACCTTGGACAGCCTCACTGGAGTCGGGACTAGTCTCACAGGAGTGTAGAACAGCCATACACCCACCCACAGCAGCCCGGAGCCAGCCACCCACACCCACAGGCCCTGTACCAGTCAGCCACAGTCACTGTACCAGCGAGCCAGCCAGCCACCCACAGGCCCTGTACCAGCCAGCCACCCACAGGCACTGTACCAGCCAGCCAGCCACAGGCACTGTACCAGCCAGCCAGCCACAGGCACTGTAGTACCAGCCAACTAGCCACCCACAGGCCCTTTGCCAGCCACCCACCCACCACAGAGTGCCAGACAGCCAGCCACCCAACACAGGGTGAAAGACAGCCAGCCACCCACAGGCACGGTACCAGCCAAAGACCCACAGCCCCTGTGCCAGCCACCCACCCACACAGGGTGCAAGCCAGCCACCCACCAGCACAGGGTGCCAGACAGCCAGCCACCCACCCACCAGCACAGGGTGCCAGACAGCCAGCCACCCAGCACAGGGTGCCAGCAAGCCAGCCACCCAGCACAGGGTGCCAGACAGCAAGTCACCCACCACAGGGTGCCAGACAGCCAGTCACCCACCACAGGGTGCCAGACAGCCAGTCACCCACCACAGGGTGCCAGACAGCCAGCCACCCACCCACCACAGGGTGCCAGACAGCCAGCCACCCACCCACCCACCACAGGGTGCCAGACAGCCAGCCACCCACCACAGGGTGCCAGCAAACCAGCCATTAATCAAAAATTTTCAGTACCAGATTTGTGTCAAAAAATTGTCTTTATTTTTCAAAACTTTAAATGTACAAAATATCGGCCCTGAAAAAACCATAGTGCCAGAGTGGCCCAGGTAGTATTGGCCAGGTGATGGGTGGTGCCTGGTTTCATCCAGACATGGCGCTTGCCATTCAGGCCAAAGAGTTCAATCTTTGTTTCATCAGACCAGAGAATTTTGTTTCTCATGGTCTGAGAGTCCTTCAGATGCCTTTTGGCAAACTCCAGGTGGGCTGTCATGTGCCTTTTATTGAGGAGTGGCTCCCGTTTGGCCACTATACCATACAGGCCTGATTGGTGGAGCACTGCAGAGATGGTTGTTTTTCTGGAAAGTTCTCCCCTTTCCACAGGGAAGCACTGGAGCTCTGTCAGAGTGACCATCGGGTTCTTGGTCACCTCCCTGACTAAGGCCCTTCTCTCCCGATCGCTCAATTTGGCGGGACAGCCCGCTCTAGGTAGAGTCCAGGTGGTTCCAAACTTCTTCCATTTATGGATGATGGAGGCCACTGTGCTCATTTTGGGGCCTTCAATGCTGCAGAAAATTTTCTTTACCCTTCCCCAGATCTGTGCCTCGATACAATCCTGTCTCGGAAGTCTACAGACTATTCCTTGGACTTCATGGCTTGGTTTGTTGTCCGACATGCACTGTTAACTGTGGGACCTTATATAGACAGATGTGTGCTTTTCCAAATCATGTCCAGTCAACTGAATTTACTACAGGTGGACTCCAATTAAGTTGTAGAAACATCTCAAGGATGATCAGTGGAAACAGGATGCACCTGGGCTTAATTTAGTGTCATGCCAAAGGCTGTAAATACGTATGTACATGTTATTTTTTTTTTTAATACATTTGCAAAGATTTCAAACAAATTCCTTTCATGTTGTCATTATGGGGGATTGTTTGTACAATTTTGACAAAAATAATACATTTAATCCATTTTGGAATAAGGTGGTAACATAAATTGTGGAAAAAGTGAAGCTCTGTGAATACTTTCCAGGTGCACTTTATATTGAAACATTTGCTTGGTTGTAAGGAGTTTCCCCATATAAGTTTGCGTTTCATCTTCTAAAACAGTGAAACCAAGACAGATATATCAGATTTTGTAATAAGGAAGTGTTTTTAACTGTTAGCCTCTTGAAATGAAAGAAAGTGAGTGAAATGATGTATAGGGCATCTCTTGTAGCTTTAGAGCGTTTGTAGAGAGAAGAGGTTATTGGTCTAGGAGTCAGGATGGATAGTTAGGAGGTAAGTGGGTAAAGTATGAGACAATAAGACAGAAAGGAAAAGAGTAGAAGTGATGAAAAGAGAAAAAGATAAAAAAAATCACAGTGAACAGGTGGAAGACCAGGTAGATAGATTGGTTAGGGTTCTCATTTGTGTTCTCTGTACACTTTCATGGCTCCTATGCTGAATGTCTGGTCCTTTTGTAACCTTACTTATCCTGCTATTTGCCCAACTTCCCTTCACTTAACCGATAAATAATGGAAAAAAATATGCATTTACTATTTTTTTTTTTGGAGCCTGGAAAGCATTGCACCCGCGATCAGTAGATCACAGGTGCCATGCAGGACTCCTACAGACTGTCAATGTAGCTGTCTGCCCCGTACATCATACATCATACAGACAGGCAGTTACACAATGACAGGAAGAATGAATTACCTACTTGAGAGCTCAACAGCGACCTGGTAGTTAATTGAGGACTACAAGCTGACAGCGGCAAAGACTGTTGATACTTCTAGCTCATTGATACATAAGGATCTGTGAATGAATCAGGTGGCCATGTGGGCAGAGCCACGCTCTTTTCAAATTGGGATAACCAGTGTGGGGAGAAAAACCCCGACCTGCTGTCACAGGGAGTGTGGGGATCGGAGAGCGGCTGCAGGATCAGGAACATGTTAAGTGTTCTACCATAAAAATGGACAGAACATGTAACATGTTGCTGAAGGTGAACTTCTCATTTAACCAACTGCCTTGTTTGAGGACTAGCTCCTACCTAACCCAGGCATAGACACCAGATGGTGGTTGGACATGAAGGAACAATCCAACTGTCAACAAGCACCTTTGCCTGTGGACAGAGTCCCAAAACATGAATTGTCAGTTTAAGCAACATTATGGCTCATACACATGCTTTTCTGCTTGAAGTGTGATTCGGATTACTATTCAGACAGCAACAGGCAATTAATGAGGAAGAACCGTATCACCTCCTCATTGCCTGTTTTAACCTGCTAAATAAAAGAACAACTGTGCCACAACACCTAAACACTGGACAACCACGGCTGCAAAGCATCACGGCAGGGGAGCGGTTGAAGGGCAGTAAAAAATGGGGCCCAACCGTTGAGTCTTATCGCCCCTCAATTGAAAGTGTAAACAAGGCCTTAAATGTCTCATTACTGCCCAAGTACCATTTGGGGAGATTTCCCTCGACTTCATATTAGGGATCATTTGGTAAAAAAATTATATATATATATATATATATAAAATTAATTAAGTATAGATATGAATTCTCAAAACATATACATACTCTAATAGTGCAATACAACACCCAGTAATGTGAATAAATAAGTAAAATTCATAAATAAGTAGAAAATCATATAATAAATAATCCAAAGTGATAGTCCCAAAATGCAATATTCAGCAAGTAGCCAGTGAAAGTTGTTCAAGTTGTGTCAATTTCCGGCTACAAGCCCTTCGCAACGTCACTTCCGGTAGCGGTGGAACGCACGCCGGAGCCAAGCTAGCCCCGCTGCGCACCGTCATCCCAGGGATCTACCGACCTATTTCATACAGTGCCTGTTTTTATCGCATCAAATGTGAGTTCTTTACTTTAAGATTAATAAATTTATTGTAGCAATATTACGCTATTGGGATTCCTTCTTTCCTTTCCATATGGCTACCATCTGCTGAGAATTCATAGGGGATCCTGCATTGGCCACTATCCAAGTCCAAAGTATCATTGCCCGGATTACATGCCGGACTCTGCCTGTGAGACCCTTATGCTATATGGTCTGAGGGTCCACGTTGTCCGGTAAGTGGAATTACCTAGGGGAGAGGAGTGAATCACCATATCATCGCACCATTGCAGCATGCATTTGATTTCCAGCACTTGAGCACCTTTCTGGGTTGTTTCTTCATTAAACAACTTTCACTGGCTACTTGCTGAATATTGCATTTTGGGACTATCACTTTGGACTATTTATTATATGATTTTCTACTTATTTATGAATTTTACTTATTTATTCACATTACTGGGTGTTGTATTGCACTATTAGAGTATGTATATGTTTTGAGAATTCATATCTATACTTAATTTTATATATATCATTTTTTTACCAAATAATCAACAACATTTTTTTGCATCATCTTTAGAAGTTTTATCACACCAAAGTTTTATCACACCAAATCTGCGCTGTTTTTCTTTCGCACTACCATTTATCAAAATCATTTTGATTTTATGCACAGCGGCACTTTTGGATACACTTCACGTATCACCATAGCGCAGCATTAATTTTTTCTTTATTTCATATTAGGGATCGACCGATTATCGGCAAAGCCGATATAGCGAGGACCAATATGCACTTTTCCCAATATATATGAATCAGCCCCGGAGGTTTTACCGATATTTCGGAAAGTGCTTGTACCAGAGTGATGCTTGCAGCTAGAGGCATAACCCTGGTACCGGCGTCCATAGCCTACGGTCGGCTGTCTTGTAATGACAACCAATGCGGCTGAGAAGCCGCTCGGCTGTCATTACAAGGAGCGGGAGGGGACATCCCCCCTCCCGCCGCCTTCCACGGCTCGCCCGTCCCACCATGAGACCCGGGCAACCAGCCTGCACAGCCGCCGAAGACCCGATCAAAGCCGTATTCGGCTCCGATTGGGCTCCATGTAAAAACCCGGAAGTGATGTCATGAGTGGTCAAAGTTGGCGTTTTGAATGCTTTTAAGTGCAGAGGAGGGGTTTGGGGTCTTTTAGACCCCCAGATCCCTCCACAAAAGTACCTGTCAAAAAATATATATATTTTTTTTCCAATATCGGCCGATATCGATATGCATTGGCCAAAATCTCGGTATCGGCAACAAAAAAACGATATCAGTCGATCACTACTTCATATATTGATGACCACACAGTAAACATGAAAAAAATCTCCTTCTAGCCTGAATAAAAACAGTAAAAAAAGCTATAAAAATGGTTCCAACCATTCTATATTTTACTTAAAGTGTTTGTTACCCAAACACTTCATATTCCTGATATGTACATGCTGCACCATGTACTTGTATGAAACATATCCTGCTCTCTTTGTATTGCTTCTTTTTTGTGAAATCCCTGGTGTTTATGTCATTCCCTCTGCTTTCCTATTAGAAACCGACCGCACTAAGCAGGAGAACACATCATGGTTGGTTCTCTAGCTATGATGGGAACTCAGCCTACTCTCCTCCAATGATCAGACTTTTCCTGACATGCCCGCAATACACAGCCAGGAATCTTAGTGTGCTGCTGCTTCTTTTCCCCCCATACTTAGGAGTCTGAGAACAGAGGGAATGTGATCACTTCTGAAAAAGGGAAAAAAAAAAAAAAGGTATTTATAATGTATTTTTATATCTTTACAAAAATGATTTTCCTTTTATTTCTTTTTAAAAACTGAATGGGTTGTTTTACACTTTAAGGAAACATTTTTTATTGTCATCTGCATCTCTTTTGGAAAGATTCTTCTCACTTCCAGCCCCAGTGACCACACAGGAAGTCAGATGCTTCCCCATCCAAAAGAAGTGGGTCCACCCTTCCACACCCTATTCAAAAACTTTGTCTGGAGCTGGCCATTAAAGAAGTCGTCTCACCAGAAGTTAGGTTGTTAAATCTGTTAAAATTGATGCTGTGGTTTCTTTTTAAAACCCTTATTTCAGGCACAACACAAACGCGTCATACTCAATGTAGATCATACCGATTAAATAATAAAGTGAACAGAATTTGGGCACATCGAGTCTGCTGATGAATTATTTCACAGTACCAGAAGCTCGAGTGATCTTTTGCAACTGGTTAAGCATATGTGCTCTTTCACACGGCCGCTCCGCTGTTTTTCTCCGCTGCGGGACTTTTTTTTTTTTTTTCACGGAGCGGATGACACTTGTGTCATCCGCTCCGTAAGTCCGCATATCATCCCATCCGTTTGCGGATGATATGTGGACATAATGTAAGTCTATGGGCATTGCGGATGTCAGCGGATGACATCCGATTTTCCTTCCTTTCCGTTTTTTGAACGGAGGAAAAATAGGGTTCTGTTCCGTTCCAAAAAACGGAACAGAACTGAAAGGAAGAAAATCGGATGTCAGCGGATGGTATTCCGCTGACATCCGCAATGCCATTGACTTACATTATGTCCGCAAATCATTCGCAAAAAAATAGGATGATTTGCGGACATACGGAGCGCCCGTGTGAAAGGGCCCTATGATTGTTAACAGTTTATTGTCCACAGACTGAGCACAGGTTCACTTTAAAGCCCAACTACGGTAAAAGTAAAAACCCTCCCTTTCAGTGGGATGCCCCTGCACTGCAAAGCTTAAATGCTTGTTTACATTTGGGAGATGAAAAAGCAGTTTTACTTACCTGATCTTCCCCTTCCCTGGTAGGCTGCGCTCCCCAATGCTCTGGCAGTGGATTATCCCTTTACGCTCTCACATCCAATGTAGGGCTATGGGCCCCACATCAGACTTAATGATGCCAGAGGACATCCGACCACCAGATAGTAGGAGAGAAGAGACTTCGGGTGGGTGATCCTACAGCAAGGAGGAGCCTAAAAAAGCGTGGAATCAAGTAAGTAAAAGTGCTTTACCTGGTCCCCTAAACAAACTAGCAGTTGGCCCTTGCAGTACAGGGCAGCCCCAACTCAAGAGAGGATTTTTACTTTCCCCAGGGTTCAGCTTTAATAGCGCGTCTTCATTTTAAAAAGAGGCAGGCAGAACCAGATATTCTTTTTTATCTAAGTGAAATATAGCTTACATTCCAAAACTGCCTTATTTTCATTACATAAAAATAAAAGTACTAGGATATTTCTACATACCAGCCCATTGGTCCCATAGTCTCAGCACGATCTTTTCCACGCTGTGCCTCTTTAAGAAGCTCTTCAACTGCTTTCCTGCACACAAAAAAACAAACAAAAAAAAAAAACAAATTGACTCAAATGGAGAAAAAGTCAATGATAAAAAAATAACTAGATAAATAAAATTATACTGCAGGTTAAAAAAAAAAAAAAAAAAAGGATGTTGCAGTGCGGAAGCTTTATCAGTTCATACTGGTATTCAATCAAATCACAGAAGACTGTGTTCCCTGCTGTCTGGAAGACAAGAATTATCTGATCATATGTAACAGAACATTGCTAAGAAACAGCATGCAGGAGATGAAGACGACAAAATGTGAAGAATATTGATCCTACGACCTGCAAGGTTAATGGGAATCCAAAGTACAAGTGTACATGGACCTTAATAATTTCATATAGTTCTTTACAGATTCTCAGCTAAAAGTATTATTTCCTTCCTGTGATGTAGAACAAAGGCTGCTATTAAAGAAGTTCTTCAATCCCCCCCCCCCCCCCAAAAAAAAAAAAAAAAATTAAAATCATCAGCTACAAATACTGTAGCTGCTGACTTTTAATAAAAAGACACTTACCTGTCCAGGGATACAGCTCTGCCCTCACCCAATGTTTTTTTTTTCCAGTCTTTGGGTCCTTAGCACCCCATTTCTAGTGTGAGAAGCCGGCTGGGACTCCTTGCAGCTTCCCACTGGGCATGTACGAGGTGCACTGCACTTTGTGAATGGTCCTGCAGCCTTGTGGGACTTGTGATGTGTCCAAGAAGGCTGTGGACAAAAAGGGAGGGGGGAGGAGGAGAAGGGTGAAATTCCAAGCAGAAATGGGAGCAGATACCTATGAAAACTAGGTATCAATGCCCCACCCAAAAAAGTGCCCAAAAGTTAAAGAGGAGGTGAGGGAAAGAAGAGGCATAAAAGTAGAACTTTTCCTTTTGGGTGAAGTTCCACTATAAGGACAATGCAAAGCACTCAAAGCTATTCAACCACTTCCCGCCTGCACACTGTCAAATGACCACATTGCGGTTCTCGTTCTGGGAAGACGTCATATGACGGCGCAGCCACGCCGTGTTCCTAGGACAAGTTGCGACCCCGATCTCGGTAAAGAGCCGATGGCACAGCTCTTTACCCATGTGATCGACTGTGTCCAATCCCAGCCGGTCACATGTAAATGCGGAAGTGCTGTTTATCGGCGCTCCTCCCCTCACACTGTCGGAGTGTGTGGCGAGGAGAGCCGATCAGTGGCATCTCCTCGAAGGATGACAAGTACAAGTATTCAGGGCACTGATCAACAGTGCCCTAATTACAGTAAAGCCCCAGCAGGGCCCGTCAGTGACCCCAATCAGTACCCATCAGAAATACAAATGTCTTGGCAGGTAAAATAGCTCTCTTGTATTTATTTCATCTGTGTATTTAGATCTAAAGGGGTATACTCACTTTTGTTGTCAGTAGTTTAGACATTAAGGGACCGCAAATTTACACTGTTATACAAGCTTTACATTGTAGCAAAGTGTAATTTCTTCGGTGTTGTCACATGAAAAGATATAATAAAATATTTACAAAAATGTGAGGGGTGTACTCTCTTTTGTGAGATACTGTATATGGGTTACTATTGGCAGATTGAGACTCCCTATTAACAGGCACAATAAAAGTGCAGACCATGGCTCTCAATAGGCATTGTTTTTGCAGAGTAAAATGTATAGCAGAAGCCCAAGGACAAACGATTTACTTTCAGCCATATTATATACAGGTGCATCTGATAAAATTAGCATATCTTGATAAAGGTATTTTTAGTATTTCAATTCAAAAAGTGAAACTCATACTTGATATACAGTGGATATAAAAAGTCTACACGCCCCTGTAAAATGTCAGGTTTCTGTGATGTAAAAAAATGAGACAGAGAAATAATTTCAGGGGGGGGGGGGGGGGGAAATAAAAATAAAATAATGTGGTTGCATAAGTGTGCACACCTTCTTATAACTGGGGATGTAGCCGTGTTAATAATTAATCAATCACATTCAAACTCATGTTAAAAAGTAGTCGGTATACACCTGCCATCATTTAAAGTGCCTCCGATTAACCCCAAATAAAGTTCAGCTGTTCTAGTAGGTCTTTCCTGACATTTTCTTAGTCGCATCCTACAGCAAAAGCCATTATCCGAAGAGAGCTTCCACAGCATCAGAGGGATCTCCTTGTTAAAAGGGATCAGTCAGGAGAAGGGTACAAAAGAATGTCCAAGACATTAGATATACCATGGAACACAGTGAAGACAGTCATCTTCCAGTGGAGAAAATATGGCACAACAGTGACATTTTCCAAGAACTGGACGTCCCTCCAAAATTGATGAAAAGACGAGAAGAAAACTGGTCAGGAGGCTGCTAAGAGGCCTACAGCAACATTAAAGGAGCCGCAGGAATATCTGGCAAGCACTGGCTATGTGGTACATGTGACAACAATCTCCCGTATTCTTATGTCTGGGCTATGAGGAAGAGTGGCCAGACAGAAGGCTTTTCTTACAAAGAAAAACATCCAAGCCCGGGTAATTTTTGCAAAAACACATCTGAATTCTTCCAAAAGCATGTGGGAAAATAGTATATGGTCTGCTGAAACCAAGGGTGAAATTTTTGGCCAGAATTCCAAAAGATATGCACATCACCAAAAGAACGCCATACCCACAGTGAAGCATGGTGGTGGCAGCATCATGCTTTGGGGTCGTTTCTCTTCAGGTAGAACAGGGACCTTATTCAAGGTAGAGGGAATTATGAACAGTTCAAAATACCAGTCAATATGTGCACAAAACCTTCAGGCTTCTTCTAGAAAGCTGAATATGAAGAGAAACTTCATCTTTCAGCATGACAACGACCCCAAGCATACATTCAAATCAAAGGAATGGCTTCACCAGAAGAAGAAAAAAAAGTTTGGGAATGGCCCAGCCAGAGCCCAGACCTGAATCTAATTGAAAATCTGTGGGGGGATCTGAATAGGGCTGTGCGCAGGAGATGCCCTTGCAATCTGACAGATTTGGAGCGTTTTTGCAAAGAAGAGTGGGCAAATATTGCCAGTGCCATGCTGATAGACTCACACCCAAAAAGACTGAGTGATGTAATAAAATCAAAAGGTGCCTCAACAAAGCATTAGTTTAAGGCTGGCCATACATGATGCAATTTTCTTACAATTTTCTGTCCAATTTTCTTAAAATTTACCTTCAAGTATGTAGTACAAAGGCCTGCCTAATTAGATACAAGTGAATGTGTTGTTTAGCTTTGACCTCATATTATGTGGTTTGTGGTAGATCTAACAGAAAATTGTACAACAAAAGTTGAACATGTATGGCCAGCCTAAGAGTGTGCACTCTTATGCAACCATATGATTTTCGTTTTTCACTTCCCTCCACCTTGAAGATTTCAGTTGTTATTCTACTGTGTTGAACAGTTTATATGTTGAACAGTTTATAGGTCACATTAAAAGGCGGAAAAAAGTTCTGAAATGATTGATTGTTCTCATATTTTCACATCACAGAAACCTGACATTTTAACACGGGTGTGTAGACTTTTTATATATCTACTGTAGATGCGTTACACACAGTCATATTTCAAGCATTTCTTCCTTTTAATTATGATTATGGCTTACAACTTGTGAAAACCCAAAATTCTGTATCTTAGAAAATTAGATTATTACAGAAGACAAATAATAAAAAAAATAAAATAATAATTTTTGTTGGCTTACTGGAAATGATGTCCATGTACAGCATAGTGCGCACTCAATACTTGGTTGGGGCTCCTTTTGCATGAATTGCTGCATTAATGCAGCGTGACATGGAGGCGATCAACCTGTGGCACTACTGAGGTGGTATGGAAGCCCAGGTTGCTTTGATAGCGGTCTTTAGCTTGTGTGCATCATTTGGTCTGGTGTCTGTCATCTTCCTCGACAAAACCCCACAAATCATCACGGACTGTGGAAAATTTTGCATTTCATTTGGAAATCAATGTTCCAGAGTCTGGAGGAAGAGTAGAGAGGCAGGGAATCCAAGTTGCATGAGGTCCATCCTGAAGTTTCCACAGTCAGTGATGATTTGGGAAGCCATGTCACCTGCTGCGTTGGTCCACTGCGTTTTATCAAATCCAAAGTCAGTGCAGCCCTCTAGCTGGAAATTCTATCTAGAGCACTTCATGCGTCCCTCTGCTGACCAGCTTTATGGAGATGCTGATTTCATTTTCCAGCAGGACTTGGCACCTGTCCAAACTGCCAAAAGTGCCAATTCCTGGTTTAATGATCATAGTACCACTGTGCATGATTGGCCATGCATTGATGCAGTAATTCATGCAAAAGGAGCCCCGACCAAGTATTAAGATAGTGTATACTATACTTTAGGGGTTGGAAAGCTGCGCTAGTCCCAAATGAACATGTGAGTAAATTGAATTGATCAACAAATTGAGCATATGAATAAGAAAATATTCACCACAATTCAATATCTCAATAACTGATAATGGCAGCCAGCACAAAGGAAAACCATATCCATAATGCATAAAAAGAAAAAACACCCCTTTTTTTTGTCTGTGTATTTACCATTTTCAGCTGCAGCTGGGGTCCTTCATTTTTGGTTCATATCAATATCTGTTATTATTTATCCTTTTTGGGTTCATTATATTTGAGACCTATGGACATATTCTCCTTTAGAGAGAAACACACCAATAACTTCAAGGATGCCTTTGGTGGCTCTGAAGATCTATTGGATCAGATATAGGAGGTATGTTCATTCGCCTTAGGAACATTATGGTTTCCGAAACGCATGTCAAGTGGGAAATAGCGTTATTGGAAAAATATTTAGAGGAGGGTTTAGTCCCCCGTAGTCTGAGATGGGAAGTCAACCCCCAAGAGGACGAAAAAGATCTCCCTCTATGGTTCAAATTCTTTAATGATGCTGGACTGAGTAGGCTGAGGTTCCTCATTTCTCATAAGAGGCTCAAATTGGTGAGACTTGATGAGGAACTCACTACACTTAAGACCCAGCTATCTCCACATTTGGACACGTCTGAGTTTAAATCCAAATCAGACGACCTCAAAAAAGTTCTGGAGAAGGATTTGGACCAAAAAAATATATTTTCGAGACATGGGTGATTATAAAGCTAATTTGGTGTTTAAGTGGCAGCGTGAAAGAGGAAAATAAGGTGGGTGGAGGATCAGATCCTCCCCCGACGAGAATATCCAGAGAGGATTCACCAGCTGCCTCTGGAGGAGTGGCGAAAGGACCTTCTACCGTAAACAACTATCATACCAAAAAGGCTTCCAACCAGTCTCCAAGGAGATTTCCCTCTCCAGGAGCTTCTCAGTGGAGACCTGGGCCTTATGGTCCACAATACCATAGGGATAATATTCCTTCTGTCCCTTATTAGGCTAGGAATAAGTTAGCGTACCATGACAATTATTTTCAACAACCTCCTTTTAGATCACCTTTTTCTAAAACATCTAAGAAGAAAAGAAAACATCAAAAACATATCACATTCCTACTCAGAACAGATTTCCCCCCTTGTATGAATACCAGGAGGAGGAGGATGGCTGGTATGATAATCGGTTCATGACCCAGCACCCTCAATCTATTCAATATAGGAATGAATCTCAAGGTCAATTGTATGATCCTCAAGAAGGGTTGAATATCCTCAAAGATATCCTTTTTTTCAGGGGGATTGACCCAGGTACGAGACAGATATCGATCCAAGAGAGGCACCAGAGGGGGGAGGAGGCACAGAAAAGAAAAGGATGTAAAAGGGGCAGGCATATTCAATCTTAGCAGCTCTAGTCTGACAATGAGCTGTTTGTTTTGGATAGGGGCCTGAAACATGCACCAACTAAACCTCTAGATAAATTTGGAGTATTTATGGACATCCAGAAATACATCCGAAAATTGAACATCAAACGTTACCTCCTCCTCCAACCCTATAAGAGATGTTGTAGCATCTAAGGAGGGCATAAGGCATTCGGGTTTATCCAATGCCTCCCTTCTTAACCCCCTGGTTCCCTAGCCCCTTCATTGGGTGTGTTCAGGGATCTAGTAATTAAAGACCTGGAATCTCTAAATATTAAGATATACTACATTGACAAGAGATTTAAAACAGGCCTAAAAACCTTGGAAGCTAGGACTGATATTGTCGTGAGACCTGCGGACAAAGGAGGTGGGATTGTCATTCTTGACAATGGGGTCTATTTGGATGAGATGTTGAAGATCCTCTTGGATCGTGATACATACTCGCCATTGAAGGGCAATCCCACCTCTTAATTAAAGTCCGAACTCACCGCTTTGGTGAATGAAGGGTTTCGGGATAAAATCCTGAATAAAAAGGAGAAACTTTTCTTGATAGTGGTAGCTCCTAGAATCCCGGTAATATACTACCTTCCAAAGATCCACAAGGATCCATTAAACCCACCCTGGACATCCCATCATCAGTGGGATTGATTCAGTTACGCCCAGGGTGGGCAAATATATTGATGGTTTCCTGCAGCCACTTGTGCTGTCCACCCCCTCTTTTCTTAGGGACTCCACCCAGGTCCTTAGGTTATTGGAGGGCATAGTGTGGAGGGAGGGCTACATGCTGGCAACAGCAGATGTGGCCTCCCTCTACACTATTATCTCGCACAAGCATGGCCTGATAGCTGTGGATTCGTTTCTCAGCCAGGACCCATTGCTCATTTCCGAGCAGAGAGAGTGGATCTTACAACTCCTCTCCTTCACCATGAGCCACAACTACTTCTGGTTTGTGGGTTCTTATTACCTTCAAACCAGGGGAGTAGCTATGGGCGCTAAATTTGCGCCAAGTATGGCAAATCTCTTCATGGCGAAGTGGGAGGAGGAATGTGTCCTTCACAACAGTAGACCAGAGTTAATCCTCTGAAAAAGATATATTGATGTGTTGGTCATATGGAACGGTAGTACACAGTCAGATTCGTTTTTTGATTCTCTTAATAACAACAATTTGGGAATTAAACTCCAACATGAGGCCAGTGAGCATAGTTTTCACTTCTCGGATCTCAACATCACTGTAAGGGATAACCATCTGACCACTAATACATTCTTTAAGACCACTGATCGGAATAGCTTCATTGGTTCTGATTGTTGTCATCATCCCTCCTGGCTGAGGTCGGTCCCCAGGAGTCAATTCACTAGGATTCGTAGGAATTGTTCTTTTCTTGGGGACTACTTTCAGCAGGTGGAAACCTTGAAGCTTAGGATTTGTGGAAAAGGGGTATTCCCCACAAGATTTGGATCTCGTCATTTATGAAGTGGCTAAGAAAGATAGATCCATAATGTTATTGGATAAACCTAAGGTTGTCACCCCTGATAACTACTTTGGGATGGCCTTTGTTACATCTTATTCCCAACAACATAGGGATATTAAAAATACATTTTCTAAGCACTGGAAGGTACTGAGTAATGACAGGCTTCTGGCTGGGTTGGTGGGAGAGAAACCCACGGTCCTTTACAGGGGGCTCCCCCCTTTGCGTCTAAGGGTGGCGCCCAACATTGTAAACCAACCGACAGCTCACTCGTTTTTTTCCAGAAGTGAAGGGTTTCTTCCCGTGTATGAAATGTGTGGTGTGTAGAACTAACTCCATCAAAAGGAAGACGTGTACCTTCAAGTCTAACACCACCAATAAATCCTACACCATAGACTCCTTCATTACCTGTACCACTAAAAATATAGTTTATCTTTTGGAATGCCCATGTGGTCTTCAGTACGTGGGAAGAACTATCAGGACCATGCAGGTTAGAGTGAATGAGCATCTAGGGAACATCAGGCGTTGCTTTCCTAAACACAGTATCTTGCGACACTATTTGGAGTGCCACAATAAATCAGCCATTGGAACATCAATTATTGGAATTGATAGATTTATAGCCCACTGGAGGGGTAGCAATGTGAGGAGAGAAATCTCAAAGACTGAAACATGCTGGATTTATGACCTCAAATGCTATACTACCTATGGTCTCAACGTGGATTGGGACGTCAACTGCTATATTAATAATAGACATATGCCGGTTTTCGGTAATTCGATATATCGCGGTATTGCATAGCCACGGTATTGTTATTGTGGCATTTTTAAAATACCGAGTTTCTCTGCTCCTGGGTCTGACTTGTGAATTGATACATTTCAGTGAGCTGGATGACTCATTCACTCACTCAGCTCTCCCAGTAACTATAAACAAAAATGTTTACATTGTATCTTTTCCTTCCCTCTGCCAGGGAGAAAGGAAGTTTAACCTCTTAAAGACTGGACCTTTTTCTGACACTTGTTGCTTGCAAGTTAAAATCAGTTTTTTTTTTGCTAGAAAAGTACTTAGAACCCCCAAACATTTTATATATTTTTTTAGCAGAGACCCTACAGAAAAAAAAATGGCGATTGTTGTAATATTTTATGTCACACTGTATTTGCGCAGCAGTCTTTCAAACGCAATTAATAGACTTTAATGAATAAAAAAAAAAAAAAACGTAACAGTAAAGTTATCCCAATTTTTTTTTTTTGTTACACAGAGAATTGTGAGAGAATCGTGATCTTTATTCCAAGCTAAAAAATCGTGATTCTCATTTTGGCCAGAATCGTGCAGCTCTAATATATATTATATATATACACACACACACACGCATAGCAGCCCACATTACATTATTATATAGCCATCAAGCAGTGTCTGGCCTACCTGGTGATGACTGGTCCTGGCGCTCTGATCCGATGGCCTGGTCTTTAAAGGGGCAAATCCTTGCGATCCAGAAGTGGTTAAACCTGCAGGAAGACCGGTGTTTTTATCTATTAATGACTTTACTATTGCTTTAGGCCTGGTTCACATGTATGCGGGTTGGCGGTTCACATGTATGCGGGTTGGCGGCCCACATTTGCACAGGCATAGCAGCCCATTGATTTGAACAGGCTGCTATGCCCTCATTTTCCGCAGAAAAAAGGTGCATGTAGCATTTTTTTAAAATTCAGTGGCCTTGAAATCCATCCTGCTTTTGCACCATGCGACTAACCTGCAGTTCCTGGCAAGCTTTCTGCATTTTTTGTATACGTGGGCACGGCATTTAAAAACAGTTTGCGTGTGCAGCAACGGCAGGTAAGTCACATGGTGCAAAAGAAGGATGGATTTCATGGCCACTGCATTTTTTTAAATTCTGCATGCACCTTTTTTCAGCTGAAAACGCAGGCATAGCAGCTCAAGCCCATTCACATCAATGGGCTGCTATGCCTGTGCAAATGTGGGCCCCCAACCCGCATACATGTGAACCAGGCCTAAAGCAATAGTAAAGTCATTAATAGATAAAAACACCGGTCCTCCTGCAGGTTTAACCAATTAATGACTTTACTATTGCTTTAGGCCTGGTTCACATGTATGCGGGTTGGGGGCCCACATTTGCACAGGCATAGCAGCCCATTGATGTGAATGGGCTTGAGCTGCTATGCCTGCGTTTTCAGCTGAAAAAAGGTGCATGCAGAATTTAAAAAAATGCAGTGGCCATGAAATCCATCCTTCTTTTGCACCATGCGACTTACCTGCCGTTGCTGCACACGCGAACTGTTTTTAAATGCCGTGCCCACGTATACAAAAAATGCAGAAAGCTTGCCAGAGCAGGAACTGCCGGTTAGTCGCATGGTGCAAAAGCAGGATGGATTTCAAGGCCACTGAATTTTAAAAAAATGCTGCATGCACCTTTTTTCTGCGGAAAATGAAGGCATAGCAGCCCGTTCAAATCAATGGGCTGCTATGCCTGTGCAAATGTGGGCCGCCATCCCGCATACATGTGAACCACCAACCCGCATACATGTGAACCAGGCCTAAAGCGATAGTAAAGTAATTTATAAACAACACATCCTTCAGGTTTAACCACTTCTTGACCACAAGGATTTGCCCTCTTAATGACCAGGCCATCGGATCGGAGCCGAGCGCCAGGACAAGTAATCACCAGTTAGGCCAGACACTGCTTGATGACCTATTTTAGGCCTGGTTCACAGAGTCTGTACTGACTGACTATATAATAATGTGCATAAGTGAACCAAAGCCCCTAAATTCAGCAATGAAATTGAAGTGAGGTGGAAATTTAATAATTTAAATTTAATAATAGAATACCGTGATAATACCGTATACCGTGGCAAAACCTTAATCAATTAATCGCAGCATGAAAATCTGATACCGTCACAAGCCTAATTAATAATAGTTTATGGATGATGTCATTTATCTGCTGTTGTGGTCCTTTGCTTCTAGTATTGCGTCAATTCTTTTTAATTATTAATTCTAATTTTTATTTTTTTATTAAGTCAGACCATGTGTAGATTGCCTCTGGATTTTTTGGTTATATAGAGTCAATCTATTATTATTTTAACCATTTCCTTATTGGGGGCATTTGTCAAGTTTTATATTTTAACTCATTACTATTTTTAAGACTTGATTTGCTAAAAATATATTTAAATAATTTATCCTCATGTGCCTTATTAATGCTATGGGGATCTTTTTGGTCTCCTACTTGTTATGAGTTTTGGGGTCCTTATATTTACTTCTATTATATTATCTAACATGTATATTCATTTATGTTTGTTTATGTATGTAATTAAGAGCCCATTCACATTAGCGCGACTTGTCAGCCTGACAAGTCGCGGTATGTTGCGGTCCATTGATTAGCACAGGACCCGTTCTAATAGGAGCGACACAAGTGTGAATTATGTGAAGTCTTCATTATATGAAGTCTCTGCAAGTCACGCCGAAGTCGCGGTGCACAGCGGCGCACGCAACTTCACAGGTCGCCCCCCAAAGTCGTGTCACGCTAGTCTGAATGGGCTCTTAGGAGTACGTGGGGGTTTATTAATCTTAGTGACTATTATTGATTTTATCATTTATCGGTCTCATGCGAGATTCATTTTTGACCAATAATCTATTATCAATTTAGTCATCTAGGAATCTATGTTTTTTTATCATATGAATATTAAATTCTGTTTTTTTTATATTGCTAATTATCCCATGAAATATGCAAGGAGTGTAGGTTTTCTCATGGAGTCCGTGCCAGCGGTTATGTATTTCCATTTCCACTGTATGTGACTTCTCTCATCTCCTTACTGCCTGGTTTACTAGCCGTGGAACGCAAGCTCCCCGCATTCTAGTTGGTTCTATGTCGGGGAAGCATACGATTGGTTGACGCTGTGTGATTGATTGTTAATGTTCTATTTAAGAGCGTGCTTACGGATGTTAGTCACGCCTTTGACAACGTCTATGAGGATGAAACGCGTCAGTCACGTATGACGCACATACTATACTTTACATGGTCATACTTTTCAGTAAGCCAACATTACAATATTAAAATTCCTTTATTTTCCTGGGTAGGTGTTATGTAATATTCTAAGGAGAATGCAATGGCCAATAGGATTCTCCAGGCGCTAATCCACAGGGTGGAGGTTGTGGACATGTGTGCTACGCCATCTGCAGGTCAGTGTATGAGAATGGAAAAAACACTTGCGCCAATATATGGTGTGGGATGAAAAAAAGAGGGGTAGCTGCTGTGAAAAACCTTGTTAGGTGGCAAGTTGGAAAAAATTGTAATGATGATATTACTTCAACAGCGCATACCTAATGTACGGGGGGGTGGGAGGTTCCCGTGTGAATTTTTTCGTGGATGTGAAGGTGTGTTCCTGATGACACTTTTATGTGGGTTTTTTTGTTGCCAAATAGCCCTGGGAGGTAGATAATTATTGCAAAGAAAATGGCCTCTGCCCCCACCTATAACTGGCCTTCATAGCAAAGAAC